>NC_056748.1:335539139-335704139 GCF_019279795.1 Protopterus annectens | reverse complement strand
ATGCAATTAGCTCAGGTGAGAAATTATACACCAAGTGTTTTAAAAAGGTACAACCAAATATTGAGTGAAAAGCCTTATCTAAATCAAGACTAATAATAGAAAGTTATTTTTTATTTGCATAGTCTATTAATGTATGCATTCTTATTATAATTACCCTGCAATTTTCATTGAAAATAAACCCAGTTTGATCATTGTTAATTAGTTTAGGTACAAGCAGATTAATCATCTACAATGGACATTAACATCTTATAGTTCACATTTAAAAGTGAAACAGGCCTGCGTGATGAGCACTTTGTAGGATCTGTATCTTGTATTAAAAATAGGTAATACAAGGGAATATTTCCATGATGAGGGGACTTCAGCAGTTGATTTTATTTCTCTATAGACTTTGTATAATATTTTAACTACATCATCCAGTAGTATTTCATATAGTTCTTGTATAAGGCCATCTAAGCCTGGCACCTTATTATTTTAACTTATTTTATTTGATTTTTTATTTCTGTTAAAGTGAATGGTCTATCATTTTTTATTTGTTCATTTGTTATTTTATTATTCATATTTTCCCTTAGAAAAGTTTCAACTATATTATTATCCAAGTTATTTATATTATTATTCATATTTTTATAAAATATAGCCCTCAAGAATAACTTTAATATATGTTCTTTATTTATATGCTTTATAATTTCTTTGATATGATTTAGTTTATGCAAGCTTAAAGGGGTTTACTGAAACTTTATGATTTAGAATTTTTAAATATTTTGTATTTAAGTTTAAGTTCAGACTGACTGTTAATGTCATTTGGTTTTAGATTTCACTTTAGTGCATCTATTTTGGCCTGCAGTGTATTCAATTCTTTGTCCCATTCTCTTATTTTACTAAAATACCAGCTTGTAACTCTTCCATTTAAGTAAGCCTTTAGTGCATCCCACAGGACAATGTCACTTATGTCACCATTCACATTTATTTCTAGGAAATTTTTGATCTCTTTAACATACCAATCCTTGAATCCTTTTATTTCAATAATGCATGCTGGTAATCTCCTGTTACATATTAAAATGTCACTTTTTTAAAATAGTATTAAGGATTATAGCATTATTGTGTGACAATGGACATGAAACTATTGAAACTTCTCAAATATGTGATAACAGAGTGTTTGAGACAAAAATGTTATCAATATTTGTGTTCCATATCTATAAGAATAATGGATAAATTGAAGTGAGTTGTTTTCCTTAGCTCATATTTATCTTTTAAATTCATTATATTTAAAAATTAAGTGTTTGGCTGAAGATGTTTTTCCAGCTTTCTATCTGCAGTGGAATCTTTGTCTGATAAAATGCAATTAAAATTACCAGCCATTATGACTTCACCTTTCATGTAAGTAATTTTTTGCATCTTTAGCTCCAACTCCTGGATTCCAGCAAGAGTTAACCAATGTATAAAGTTTTCTGTTCCGCTCAGTTATAACAACTCTTAACATGTCATTTTTAACATTTAGGGATTACTGGTGAGTTCTTCCATAAAATGAGGGTGCCTCTTATGTTAGCTTAAAAGGCAGGTCCTGCTAAAACCAAATAATTGTTTAATGAAAGTTTATTTTCTTTTTTATTAAATAAATGTGTTTCATGCATAAATATTTGGCCTTCATAGAATTGCAAATATTAGAACAGACTCCCCATCTTCACTGGATTATTCAATCCATTAATATTAATTTAAAATCAGACAAAAAAACAGGTATAATGAAATTACATTTATGTACAGAATGTATTATATACTTTATGTATAACAATAAGAAAATCTTCAGCTATGGACAAAACTTTTGAAACAAATAAATTACCTAATGATATAACTCTAAAACATTTTACCATACAATAACATATTCCTAGTTTGTTGAAAAAGACAAACTACCTCTCAAACTTTCCATTACACTAACAACATTTAGCTCACGCTTCTGATTCATATTAATGTGCATCATATTTTTAGTATGAATCATCCTGAAAAAGGCAGTCAGTGAGTAATTATGAAAAAGAAAAGTTATACATACATTCAGAATCTTTATTATAAGTTGACCAGAGTAAATATTTCAGCAGTCATCTTTCCCTGTACCTCACTTTATCTCCCTGGTCTGCTATAGGGAGGAAGTCAGTTGTTATTTTCATATATATTAATTTATAAATCAGATGATTTTATATTTTTCTATTTTATGTAATGTGTAAAGTTGCTCATAGGATCATGTGTTCATAAATTAATACCAGGCTAACTGCCCTTGTGAGTCATTCCAAGCAAAGCCAATTACCTTATGTGAGAATAAAACCCTACACCTTTTGCCTATGAGGTGAACAACTTAACCACTATGCCAACCTCCCAGCCTTGTAGACATATTTTATAATGTTTATATACATATTTACTTATTCTGATCTCTATTTCTGTTTGAATACTATGTCTTGTGCTATTACTATATTCCTAGGTTTTATATTTTAGCTATAATCCTAGTGTAGAATATCATATAATATAACATTTATATTTGCCCATTTATGTTTGATACGCTTTATTCTAGTACTACTGTTAGAATCAGGCCTGTTTTTTTCCTTAAATGTTATGTGCAATAGTATCTAACAAACATCTGAAAAAAATCTTCCCTTTTATGATTCAAACTTTCAATAATAAATTGCCCTGAGATATTAAGTTTTGTTATCATTAAAGAGACTATAACAGAGAAACACAAACCTATTTTTTTTATCATAAGTGTCTTTCTATAGGATGGTATATAAACTATCCTTTTGGGATACTGCATGCATTCAGAACTATTTAATAACTAACAGTGGTTTAGAATAAAATCCACTGCCTCTTGCTTATTATCCAACTTGTATTCATTGACATCTTAGCATATGACTCAAAATATTATGATTATTTACTTTTAGACAGGAAGAAGTAACCTGGACATTTTTTAGAATTTTCATTACTCCCGCAGCATCATAAAAGTGCTCATGACTAATTAAGCTGCTTCAAGCTGGTCCTCATGACAAGGGCTTGCAAATGAAGTTTTTTGGCTACAATTCACACAAAAACATTCATGAGTGAATCCAAACCACCTCTACATTATACATCAATCCCTCAAACCTTTCTAAACCAATAAAAAAAAAAAATGTCAAAGTATGTTAACCACTAAAACACTACTGTATATAATATAAAGAAATAACATTTAATGATTCAGTAAGGGCAGTGTTTTACAATAGTACCCCCCAAGATGTGCAGTGGCAAGGCCCACCCAAACCCTGCCCAACAGCCTGCACATGACAATTTTTTTTCTATACTTGAATAAACATGAAGATGTTTCATTCGTCCGCATGAATATTCATCTGATATTGCTGCCATGCAGAAAAGATACAAAAGGGAAACATTTTAGTAGATCCCTGCTTGTACTGACTAGCACAATTTAGGTTTCTTTTTTTTCCTAGTAGTGCACAATCTGGTTCCAGTGACTTGCAATAAATTTAATGTACAATGACCTAAAATTCCACTGGAGTAGTTACTTTACAATGTAGAGTATCCAGAAGAATAAAGTAAACAGATTTCTGCAGCAGTAGAGAACATGGAAAACAATACCTTTTATCTACTTTTGTTAACTGACCTTAAAATCTACTAGAGTAGTTTGTTTATCTGTTTGTAAACAATGAGCTTAATTTTTTTTTCAGTGGACTCCATTATAGCTGGCCATGAGAAGTACGTCATAACAAAATAGACAGGGACAAAGCCAAAAGCAATGGACGACAGACAAATGTCCAACAATCAAAGGCAGTTTTCAAATATTGTTTGTATAAATTTATTAAGTTTCCAGAATAACAAGTTTTGCATCAAAGTGAATTTTCTGAAGGATATAAAGTCTGAAACCTGAACGCCTACAATTAAGCAACTGCAATCCTCAATGACATGCAGGAAAACCACACAATACATGTTCCAAGTTCACAGTAGTAGGATGCCCAGTAGTAACCCCATGTTAGTAGTTTACTGTAGAAGGGGACTTGTACTGTACTTTTTTGTGACAATGCATGAGGAATTGCAAGTGTGGTAGTGAGATGGGATCTAGTTTTCAGGAAGTGGTTCTGTAGGGTGTAGACTGGTCCCCCACTCTCAGTTGTTTTAATTCTGAGATGTTGTTACCTGAAAGAAAAGCCACTCATTTTTGTACTGAAGTACATGGACATATAAAATCATAATTTGCAAGTAATTTTGTTGACATTCTGTAAATTGTAAATGCTGAAGTCACTACTTTCGTTGAATTGCACTGGCAAATTAGATTGTGTCTGACACATTTTGTTGCATACATGTTGAAAGGTAGTTGTGGTGAGGGGTCGTTTTCCCAAAGTACTACTACTGTGGTAAACATTTGGTTACTCAAACTAAACTGATATTTTGTCAAATACGTGCAATAATTTAGTTTAATTACTTGTCAGATGTTGCTTCTTAGTGTCTGCAGCACATTGTGTAACTGTTTTTACATGTCCTTGTCCCTCTTTGCTTTTATATATTTCCTGTGGTTTTGTAATATTTTCACCAAAGAGACTGAGCAGTTTAATTACTTTTCTTGGTCTACTTCACTCTTTGAGCCAACACTTCTGTAGTAGTCAATTTGTCCTTTCTCTTAACTGCTTTTTGTGTTTGTTTAATTCACTTTGCTGTACTTGTCCCGTGTTTACCTTTTTTCTACATGTGTTTATATACTATCATATACTGGTAACTTTGTCAAACTGTAATTCTGCATATCTATCGTTACATAAAGGAGAAGCTAACTGCAATATTAGTCTGTATGCAAATGCAGTGTTGTAACCGTGATGTCATTGGCAAATCTGTGTGGGATGTCAATCATGCATCATTTGCATGGTACAGCACAACCACTAAGCATGTCAGTCAGTCTGGCCATGCCCATTTCTGCACGAACCAAGCAGGGGGTACTGTTGTAAAATATCACCTCAGTAAGCACTATTTGTATAAGATGTTTAATATAAAGCAGACTGTCATTTTTTGAAGGAGACATAGCATATAAACTTGCATTAAAAGAATGATAGCTATGTGTGATCCATGTTTAACTTGTAAAAAAAAGTATGAATGCTACTCTAATTATTTGATAACATTCCAATATTAACTTTTATATATATGTAAGAAACTAAATTTTTATACTTTGTTAACATAGCATATCTTTTCTGGATGCTATTGCATGTCAAGTGTGACCCACCACTGGACCAGTAATCAAGGAGCCTCAATCCTCACCACTGGCAACAGTGAGGGCTGCTCACTATGAGGAAAACAGGTGTACACACAGTATTTCCAGATGCAGCTCTCTGACCACAGTCAGTCTGGGGCTGGTTTCTCACTCTTTCAGCAGATCCCCAATAAGACTTCTCACTGGCACAGCTTCAGAATTGAGATCTCAGCCGAGTGACCAAGACAGGACTTCCAGCACCCTCTCTGTCCAACCAGTGTTTCATGTCCCTGCCCAAGTAGCTGACACACACACACACACACACACACACACACACACACACACACACACACACACACACACACACACACACACACACACACACACACACACACACCTGGGAAAGACTAGCACAGGTTTACTAGCTATGCCCCCTTCTGCCCTGACTATAAGGTAGTTATCACTGCCACCTGTCACTACCTATCAGCTACTTTAAGGCCTTTAACAAAAGGTGTCCAATCTTACTGTGTAATATTAATATTAAAACAAATGGCAGTTTGACCAAGAGCAAGGCTATTAGGAGTGCCCCACAAAGTGCCACCAAATAAATATACAAGTATTCTCATAACTTAAATATCTCTACACAGATCAGCCACAAGGAAATGTTTAAATATATTTATTAATAATAATACAAGAACAAGACAATACTAAACATATATTCACAGTGACATCAGAATCCAAAATCACAGGAAATATTTAAAATAACATTGCAGTACAAGCTCACACAAAGAAAAAATCTGAACTAAGCTTTAATGTATTCCTGACTGAATCTAAGAATTATACTACTCTCTAGAAATGTACTTCATTAGAGTAAGGCAGATATTGTGATGAATGGTACTTGTCAGGTCCAAGACCGAATACAGAATGCTCTGTCTCACTAAGAGACTTAAAATATAAATAATATCTAAAGTATTACTGCTGGATAGCTTGCAGGATGACATCATTTCTGGTCATCTGAGTTCTAGTTCTCATGCAAACCCCCATTGCTAGAAGCTGGCAGCTTTCGCATCTACCTGTAAAAACATACAGACAAGGGCTTTTCCACAGATCTTTGGCAGATGCTGGAAGTCATATAACAATTGTATTCTTTCAAGATTCAAAAATAGCAATTAGTTCACTCCAAGGACAATACAGAAACCTTCCTAGTACAGACTGTGTCAATAGCTGGACTGCGAACTGAAAGACACCAGCTTTACGGCCTAGGCTATAAAGTAATTTAATTTCAGATATGTTTCTAACGTTTGCTGGACTGAAGTTAACCTTCCAGTTTGCTCTGTTAAGATATACATTCAAACAGTTACAATAGTGCATGTACATTTCTGTTCTCTTCCAATAGGGCACACTGTCATTACATTTTAAGCACAAGCACCTTACCAATACTTTAACGCAAACATCTATACAGAGCAGTTTGACATACATGGCATTCAGTTCTAATACATTTTTAACACAAGCATCTTATATAAATTAGTTTTATATTCACAAATGACATACAATTATTTACAAAATTCCAGCTAGCTGGGCTGGCTGTCCCTCCATTTGTCATACTTCTTCCCCCCTTTGAATACTCAAGCTAGATTTTCAAGTGACCTTTGAGAAATGTTGCTCAAGA
The DNA here is from genome assembly GCF_019279795.1 of Protopterus annectens. Lineage (NCBI taxonomy): Eukaryota > Metazoa > Chordata > Ceratodontiformes > Protopteridae > Protopterus > Protopterus annectens. The sequence continues at coordinate 335,697,273 of NC_056748.1, read as the reverse complement.
AGGATGAGCCTATCTGGAAATATTTTACTGCATTCCCTGTCAGAATTCATCTGCGTTCACATTGCTGACCCCAATACAGTGTTGCATGGTCATATCATAAGCCTGTAACCCTAGGTTCCACCACAGTAACTTGGGAATTTGCTGGCTGGCTTGCTGTAGCCAAAGATCCCCCTCAGACTCCTCCTGCCTTCTACTGCAAATACTTAGCGCATAAGCCTCACTATCACTGTAAGGTTTCATCATGTTAACATGGTACAATTTGTACCCCTGCCTCCTGCCTAGCAGTTCTACCATGTAGTTAACATCACTGACCTTCCTTACCACATAGAAAGGGCCCTTCCAAGGTCCTGCAACTTATTGTGGCTGACAGGAATGAGAATCATAACCTGCTGCCCCATAGCAGACTGTCTAGCTCAAGCATTTCTGCCATACCAGACCTTTTTTTGCTGTTGGGTTTCTGCCAGGTTTTCCTGAGCCAAGCCCTTGAGTTCCCTGAGCCTTGTCCCGAGGTTTAGGACATATGCCAGAACAGACTCCTTTGTGGGATTCACATTCACACTCCCACTCATTGCGAATCAAATATAGAGGTCCCCTCACCCTATGCGCATACAGCAACTCAAAGGGTGAAAAAACTATGGATTCCTGGGGCACCTCTCTGTAAGCAAACAACAGATGGGGAAAATATTTGTCCCACTTCCTCTTAAACTGGTATGCAAATGCCCATAGAGTGGTTTTTAGTGCAGAGTTTATCCTTTTCACCAGACCATTAGTCTGGGGGTGGTAGGGGCTGGTCTTTAGGTGCTTCACCCCACAGTGCTCCCACAGACAAGCCAGCAGGTCTGACATGAAATTGGCACCTCTGTCAGTCAGTATTTCTTTTGGGAAATCTACCCTGCTGAAAATCTCTAACAAAGCATTTGACACCTTTTCTGCCTTAATGGAGGACAGCGCCACCACCTCAGGGTATCTGTTAGCATAATCTACTATCACTAGGATGGATTTCTTCCCTGTGGAACCTGGGATACTCAGAGGCCCTACAATATCCATAGCTACCATCTGAAATAGCTCCTCAATTACAGGCAAAGGCATCAAAGGAGCTTTCACCTTGTCTCATGGCTTACCTACTTTTTGGCAATGATCATGGCTCCTGCATTACCCTGTTACATCCCTGGAATTCCCGGGCCAATACAAGTTCTGCATAATACTTCTCTTAGTGCACTTTATACCCATATGACCTGCAAGGAGAAAAGTCATGGGCTATGACTAGAAGTGCCAGATGGTAGGCTCTGGAAAGTACTAACTGCTGTATTATCTCACCTTCTAGCCCTCCCTCAGGGGTCCACTCTTTATACAGTAACCCTTTTTGCCAGTATACAGATTCCCCCTTTCCTTGAGAATCAGGCACCTTCCTGGCTACTTCCCTCAAGCCTTGTAATGTAGGGTCTGAGAGCTGAACCCATCTCAACTCACTCTTTGTAACCCTTCCATAGGAATTCTGGTATCCTCTGACAGCAGTGCCTCACTGTCAGCCTGGATACTACTACTCACCTCTGCCCTTGCAGTCACTCTGTCCAAGGAACATCAGTACCCACAAGCAGCTGTGGCTCACCTTCAATCTCACTGCAACAGGGTACCTCCCACCCTGAAGTAACCACCTCACCAGTCCTGGCTTCAAGTGTGCAGTCTGTCTGGGTCCCCCCCAGGCTACCAGACCCACATGCTTGTACCCAAGCCTGACTGCATGTAACTGCATGCACATAAGGTAGTGCATTATCAAAATCATTCCCTACCTGGACATCTGCAGAGATATCCTCAAACACACCTACTTGCTTGCTTCCTTTTCCACGCTCCCAGTCAAGGTGAACCCTAGCCAAAGGTATTTGGAAAGGTGTCCTTCCTAAAGCTCTCACTAGAGAAGACTGCTCAAGCAAGTAGTGCTCCTCTTTAACCATTGCAGGTTTCATAATGGTTAGGTCAGAGGCTGCATCTCTCTTATTAGTGACCTGTTTCCTATCTACTAAGATAGGGTATAACCTCTGGTGGCAGTTTTGTATCCTTTTCATCTCCCAACAACTTACTGCTGGCATTCTGTCATTCCCACTTGCTGGGTCCCCTACCTTTTGTTCCCCACCTTGATGGACATCTATATCTTACATAGCCCCACTGGTTACATTTAAAACATTTAACCCTTGATCCTGGCCATGTACCAGAACTAGTGACTTCCTCTGTTATTGGCGGACTCAGTTGGGGCAGTTTAGGCTGCCCACCATGGCTTCCCTTACACCCATGTGTGGCATTGGGCATCTCTTTCCTGTGCAGTGATGCCCTGCTTGCTAGGTGTAGGTCTCCTTTCTTAACCCAACTAATCTGGAGTATTGCGTTCCTTATCTGCCTGAGTACATGAGAATCTGGTTGGCAAAGTGTTAAGGGCTTGTTCCTTCACCTAATGGTCTGCCAGCCCTTCAAACGTGGTGACCTGACACCCACTCATCCACCTATGAAAATAAGTGCTTAGTTCAGCAATATATTCACACACTTTCATTTGCCTTGCGTCTATGCTCACAATACTTTTTTCTATAACCTTCAGGTGTTAACTTAACACTCTAATAAACATGTATTTACTTGGTTATAGTCTACACAATAATTATCAGACAATTTAGAAACAGCAGTTACAGCTTACCATGGTGTAAGGGGGTCAGGAACTGTACCCAGAGCCCTTGGACAACATTATACCATTTGCAAACTCTTTCAAACACATGAATAAAACTATCCAAATTGTCACCCTCTGTAAATTGTGGAAAACCTTTACTGACCTTTATTGCTTCTGGGATTCAGTTATTCCCTTTCCCATTACCTCCATGACCCTGGTGAGGAGTCAGCATCTCCTTTTAATGTTGCTTCTGCCTCTCATTTTCTTCAGACTCCAAATGTCTCAATCTCTCATTTTCTTCAGCTTCCAGGCATCTCAGTCTCTCTAGTGATTCTAATGCCATCTGTTTCTCCTTTTCTTCAGCCTCCAAATGCATTAGTCTCTCTGCTGATTCTAGTTCCAACTGTTTGGCCTCCAGTTCAAGTCTTTTAACTCCAGATGGATTTTTAAGTCCTCTGAGGCAAAGTTGAACTGTCCCATTTTCTGAGAGTTGTACATCCCCAAGGTCAGTCTGGTTGTCATCCTGGTTGTTGGTCTGTGATGCTGCTGTGACTAAAGTTGCAATCATTTTTGCTTTAGTCAGGTTGGCATGCACCAGTCCTTTGGCTTGGCACATAGCCAACTGGCTCCTTGTCAGCTTGCCATAATCCTCTGCTGACATCCCTGCCTGCTCTCCCTGACTAAGCTAACAAAAATAAATAAAACTATTCTGATACGAGTCTCTGAATGTCTACCATGTGGCTGGTTGAGAATATAAACACCTTCTATAGTGACCTCTGCTTACAGGCTACATGAGTTCAATATCCACACCACTGAATCTCAGTATGTGATGTGGTGATCCCAACACTGCCAACCAAATGTGAATTTCCTCCACTGTTGCCAGTGGCAAGGATTGAGGAACCTTGATTACTGTTACAGTGATGGGTCATCACATCAAGTATACCATCAGTAGCAAGTATTCAGAACTATTTAATAACTGACAGTGGTTTGGAATACAATTCACTATATTTTGGTTATTTTCTAATTTGTATTCTTTGACAGCTTGGCATATGATTCAAAATGTTATGATTATTTATATTTAGACAAGTAGTAGTAGCCTGGATAGTTCTTAGAATTTTCAGAACTCCTGCAACATCACAAAAGTGCTCTTGACTCTAAGTTGTTTCAAGCTGTTTTTCATAAAGGCTTGAAAATTAACAGTCCATCAGCTACAATTCACACAAAAACACTTGCAAGTGAATAGTGAATCCAAGCCACTTCCTCACCACACATCAGTCCCCCATATCACTACAAACCACCCACTAAAAAGCTATTGTGTTTAAAGAAATAACATTTAATGATTCAGTAAGCACTATTTGTATGAGATGTTTAGTATAAAGCAGACTGTAATTTTTAAAGGAGACATAATTGACACTCTTTTAATGCATATTTATATGCTATGTGTGATCAAGTTTAACTTGTAAAAGTGTGAATGTTACTCTAATTATGATACAATTCCAATAATAACTTTTATATATGCAAAAAGCTATATTTTTTATACTTTGCTTATAACATAGCATGCCTTTCCTAGATGCTACTGCATGTCAAGTATACTATCAGTAGCACACTAATGGACCATTTTAAGAACCCAGAATGCAACTTAACATGCTTCTTTAGTGTCATTTGTTGCATCTTGCATTGTATATTAATAGCACATTACACAACTCTGCCAAGATATTAGAAAGTGTGCCATCTAACACAAGTTTCATCATAATGAAAAATGAATAGTTTAACCTTTTAAATTTTACATGAAAATAGCTGGCTTTAAAAGAATCAAACTCTAACTTTTGAAAAAAGGCAAATAGTAAATTTGAAAGAAAGAAATGATTTACCTTGTAGAAAATGAATACTTATGACCAGGTGCTGAATATTAATCACTTATTTAAATTAATTAGAATTCATAACAATGAAGCACATGGATTTTCATTTGTCCTTCAGTTTAACTGTCTTTGTCTTTTATTAACCAACCATCTCTTGTTGTATTTCTCTTCAAGATTTTGATAAAACCAATTGACAGAAAAGTAAAATTCCTGAAAAAATCTTATTTTCTGGATGGCGATTCCTTATTTTTGCTGGAAACAAGGTTTGTGCTTTAATGTTGTTTTTCTTTAAGCTTTTAACAAACAGCACACATGGTTTTCCCTTTGACATCACTAATGTTGAATAGTCACTGTCAAATCTTATAGTATTTTCTTTAATTTTAACTGGATAATTAGTCCATGTAGCTTTTAAGACTTAATCCTGTAAAGCAGTTATCGTTACGTGCTAGTAGCGATTCCAATATTAACAGCATAGATATTCCTAATGGACAGGGAGAGCCAACCATTATCACTAAGAGCCGTAAGGAAGCTAGAATTGTGTTGGAACCTGGTTTGCAGGACAGTACACCCGATGTCACGTTCGATTTTTCGTTGTTTCAAGTGGATGATGAGCATGAACGAATGGGCGCTCGTCCGAAGAGACAGATGCCAGTAAGGACTTATGCAGCAACAGCTAAATATAAAAATAAATCGGAATTTAATCAAGGTACTGTGTTAAATACTTCAAGCCCTAGAGGCTTACAGATTGCTGGGTCAGTACAACAGCAAACCACCGGTAATATTAATAAGTTGGACAATTTTTTAAATAGTGAATATGATTTTATGGACACTAATAAATACAATGAGAGTGGGAAATATAACATGAAAGTAAATAATAAAAAAGGTACAGTGAAAGATATGATTTTTAGTATGAGTAAAATGTTATTAGCTGTTAAAAGTATCAAAATTGATAATGCTTATTTATCTAAATGCATAGCGTTAGGTATTGTCCCTATGGGACTAAGGTTTTTTAAATTACCTATGGGTGTGTGTTTGGATCATGATACGCAAACTGAATTTAATAATTTATTTGATAGTTTTGGCACAAGATGTATGGAACTTATTATTAAGAAAAATGATGAGAAGCTAAGTGGGTTAATAGAAGAAGTTGATAAGTTAAACAATGATATTGTTACTGACTTATTATTCCCTCAGTGGAAAGATTTATATGAGAAGCAATATAAGATTGCTGATACTAGGGCTGAGAAAATTTATGAAAGGAAACATAGGAAGATACAAAGAGATATACAACAATATCATGATAATAAAGCATATATATGGAAAAAGCAGCCTGAGCAAACATATGGGAATGATGTGGAAGGAACAATAACTGAATATAAACAAACAGATATGAATTTTCAAGGGGGGCGTTATTTCACACCACACCAGAAGAACAATTATCAGAGGAAAAATCAGTACCGCAGATGATTATCAATAGCAGGTACACAAGTGCAGAAAACTTGTCACATGTTTTATTAGATAATGATGATTCTATGCCCAATGATAGTAATGGTCTGATAACCATGGAAGATAAAACACCAAAAGTATTGGTATGTAATGACTTAAAAATATTTAATTACACCACCTTTGATATAAAAGAGGAACATATTTCACTGTTTCAAAAGGGTTTTAAATTTATACCAGCAGAGAGATTAAATGTAGTAGACACTATTATACAGATTAAGTTGTTTTGCCGTAAATTAAATCTAGCGATTTTATTCAAAAATAATCTTTCGAATAATGACAAGTTATATGAACTTAGGAAGAAAAGTACATTTATTCCACCTACAAATAAGCAGGTACTAAACTTTGAGGAATAGGTATGCTCAAGTGTGTATGAGTACAATAGGACAGTAAAAAATAGTTTTTATATTGATAATTTGAATGATAAAGAACGAAAATGTCTAGATGAATTTATATGGAATAGAGACATTAGAGTAATGAAGCCCGATAAAGGTTCAGGTATAGTGTTATACAACACCATTGACTATATTAACAAAGTACAAAATATTCTAGTGGATTCTGGTAATTATGAAATTGTGTCTGGTAATGAAATTCAAATAGGATATAAAAAAATAGATTTGGCTTTAGATGAATATTTGGTGGACAATAGGATTACAGTAGATATGCATAACTTTATGAGTATTGAATATCCTATATTAGCAACAATTGTGGGCATCCCTAAGGTACATAAAGACATCATTGACCCCCCTTTTAGACTGATCATTTCTGGTAGTAGGTCAAAGACATTTAATATAGGGGTGGTAATAGATACATGGGCCAAACATATATATGAACAGACACCACATGTAATTAAAGACTCGTGGATGTTTTTGTCCCATTTATCTAAGGACAAATGGAAAAGTAGTCTGATATTTGTGACGATAGATGTCATTGACTTGTTTTCCCGTATCCCCAAAGAACAGGGGTTGGAATTTTTTTGTGAAAGCTTAAGAAGACATTCCTGTTTAAGTTGGGATCGGATTAATTTAATAACTGATATGATGGGACTAGTATTAGGACACAACTATATATACTATGAAGGAGAGTATTATAGACAGACAAGAGGTGTGGCTATGGGGGCGGCCTGTGCCCCCATTTTCACCAATTTAGTAATGTTAGAATGGGAACATCACCATATATTTAATAGTGCTTATTTTCAGTATATTACATACTATACTAGATTCTTGGATGATATGTTCCTATTATGGGATGGCCCTGTTGAAAAACTTAATGAGTTCCTAACATATCTCAATACGACTAGTAATTTTTTAAAGTTCACACATAATATTAATGTGGAAGGGGCAGCATATCTTGACACCTATGTTAGACATAATGATATTGGATTTCAGTCAGAAATTTATAGAAAACAAACCTTCTCCAATGGATATCTAGATTTTTCTAGCAGCCATCCTAGACATATTTTAAGAAATATTTATAAGGGAGAATGTATACGTGTCGCCAGAATGATATCAGATTATGACATCATGGTTAAAGAAATAAAAAATATAAAAACTATGTTTATTAATAGAGGATATCCTTTGCCCTTATTGAATGATATTTCAGCATATGTTATTAAGGAGTGGGGTAATAAATTTGTACCAGTTCTGGGTAATGAGACTTGTAACCATGTCAATAGAAATAATAAGACAGATGGTGAATTTAATAGGGTATATGTTTTAACATATTCTCCATTTGTGACAGGTGTCCGAAACATTATAGAAAATAGTTGGAACAATTTTTTAAGGGATGATGAAATCATTCATATATTAGGAACAAAACCAAGTTTTGTGTTTAAAATGGATATGAATATTAAGAAATTATTGAATAGGCAAGTTCATCATAATAAACATGAGAATACATACACTAAAAAATGTGGGGCTTGTAAGCAGTGTTCCACTATTAATGAAGTCTGTGGTATAAGGTTAGATGATATTAATAAGACATTTGTTGCCTTTAAAAAGGGTAATTGTAATAGTAAAAATATAATCTATATTGCTAAGTGTCAGACATGCATGTTTTTTTATCCTGGAAAAACTGAGTGGCAGTTCAGGAAACGTATCTATGAACATTTATACAAGATTAAGGTGAAGGATACGAACAATGCCCTGTCTAGACACATTATCAAATATGGTGAGGCACATAAATTTAAATTTGCCATTATTTACCAAATACATATCTCACCCAGGGGAGGTAATTATAAAGCTCAGTTGAGCAAAAGAGAATGTGGTATTAACGAATATATTTCGATTAGATCAATTTTGCAACTTATGTAAATAATATTTATTAATTGTATGAATATCTACTTAGGAAAATGTATCATTTTTTATATTATTTAATATTTCATGGTCACATATACATTCATATATATACACAAGCATTTTAACATAGTTTTTTAAAATGTATTATATTTGTCAAAATGTATCATTTTATATATAATTATAATTGTCTATAATGGTTTTTTTTATAATGATCAAATTTCATAATACCTTAGCTCAGAATCACGGCACTATAGATGGATATTATTATGAATTATACATATATAATTATGCTGATGCATTCTGATATACCTTTGTTGCTTTTTCAATTGTATTTGTTATACATTTTATATTTACTGGCATTTTATAAATACTGGCACTTTAAATGATTCATTTGGTAGCTTTTGGCGCCAAAAAGTCTTTTTAAATGTTCAGAATTGTTTTATATGGCTGTTCTGAGGAAGTCTGTACTTACAGATGAAAGCGCTAAACCATTTATTTTATTTTAATTGTCATATGTGTTTGAAATAAAAAACTTTCCTCGCTTGCCCGGGTCCGGTTCACTTGTACTGCAAACATAACCTGAGACAGCGTTTTGTCTCATTTACGGATTAATCCTTATCTTGACTTGAGAAAAATCTTACATCACTGACCTTGGCGAACTTTGTTTTTTTGTTTTGTTTTTTTTTAAAGAGGAGTTGGAAAGTGATCTATGTGCCCTTCTGATGCCAACAGAAAAAAATAGTCAGGTTCAAACTTTTAGGCAGCCAGGTATTAAGTAACTGAACTGTACTGTCTCCCTCTTCTTTTTCAGAAATCCCATAAATCCTGATGTTATTCCTTCTAGATCTATTCTCCAGGTCTTCTATTTTTCCCCAAAATAAGTTGTTTTGTTTCAGAAGAAACTCAATGTTGCTATCATTTTCAAGTAATTTTCCATCAAAATCAGGGATTGCCTTTGCTATACTTGAGATTTGTGAGGACTGTTGTTTTAAAGATTAGCTCAGCACTTCAACTTTGTTTTTTACATTCTTTAAAATTTTCTATTTTGCTTTCTAAATTTATCTATCTTTACAGATGACTCACTGATATTACTTAGTATAGTCTGTATGTCTAATTTAATTGTACTCTCCTGTACACTGGGTTTAGAGCAGTTCATTATGAGACAATTACTTCTTTTTAGCTTTCTTAACAGGTAAAAGCAATTAAAAAAGCTTCAAACTTGTTATTTTTTGCAGTAAATCTTTCAGCAGATGTTCAACTATAAATCCATCAATTTTTGAGATGTTCTACTTGAGTTTTTTTAATAAAAATCCTGTCAGAGATGTTAAAATGAAGCACAGCTGAAAAACGGTGCTGTTAACTGCTCACCATCCTGGCCATGCCCTGAGAGTGTGTGTTCTAGTTACATTGCAAATGGTCAAGCTTTAAACACAATAGCTCATTTGTTTCATCACAAAATCTGATATATGTATTCAAGTAAAGAGATGATTCGGGTGTATGTGCAAAAGTCAGACATTTTATTTCAGGAGATAGGCCCATCTTGAACCTTAGGTTGCTTCAGCTTGGAGAAAGCGTGATCACTCATTCTATTTAAATATTGATTGCTGCACATCAATTACCTTTCATGCTCAGAGTAATGAGTAACAATACTTTAAACTTTTAAAATTATCATAGAAAGCAGTGAGCAAATAATCATCTTGTGCAAAACAACATAAAGGTAATCCATATACAATGTGAATATATACCTGCATCTCCTATTCAGGGAAATTTAAAAAATGTCTGAAAATGAAAGAAAAAAGAAAAAATAGTGAAGAATTACAAAAATCTGAAATTGCAACAGTTTTATATTCAACAGCAACACTTAATTGACCTCTGTAAAAAGACTGAAATGTTATACTTTGGAAAACCAATCAAGACCTTCTCATACCAATGAGGGGAGATAAAGACCATAGTGAATGTTTGCATACTGCAGAAATCATTGAAATGGAGTACATCTTGTTCAGTTCTGTTCAGAGGTTTTAGACAGTTGTAAAAAAATATTATGCCCAATGGAAAGAGAAAGAATGCAGACCATTATACATATGAAAATCCATACTTCAGTCCACTTTGACAGATACTGTTCAGTACAGCACCTACCTAATGGGTCATCTGTAAGAAATACTCTTCCTAAATATTTATGCATTTTTACAGACGCAAACCTCTATGTCTTAGCTGCCACCCCCCACTCCACACCACTCTGCATGCAGATGTTTGCACCTCCTAAGGTGTCTAATTTTATAGTCTTACTCTTACAGTACACAACGCAGCAGAATGGGAATGAGCAAAGAAAACTAGCCAAGAATTTGAAAGATACCCATAAAGCCTTCTTTAGCTATGTCAAGAATCTTTGTGGCAACTCACAGATATGCTCTGAGCTAGTACAAAATAGCACAAAATATACTGAACCTACTAATATTGCCAACATCCTGGCAGATCACCTCCCTCTCACCTTAAAAGGGCCCACAACAATACCGGAAAAGTGTAGTGTCCCAAAAATCACAGAAGCACAGGTGAAAACAGCCCTTTCAAAAGCCAAAAACACAGCATCGATGGGGCCAGATGATGTCCCAGGCTGCATCTTGCACGAACTACAGGATGAACTAACCCCCCACCTAAACATGCTGTTCAACCTCAGCCTCTCCACAGGCTACGTGCCCATAGAATGGCACACAGCAACAGTTATTCTGCTCCACAAAGGAGGGGCCACAACTGACCCTGGTAACTATCCCCCCATAAGCCTGACTAGCCTGATCTGCAAGGCTATGGAGCGCATCATCATGGAACTCATTAACAAAGACATTGGGAACCTCCAAACACTTGAACCGACCCAGTTCGGCTTTGTTAAGGGCAGATCATGCCTACTAAACCTGGTTGACTTCTTCAAGACAGTCACCAAGGCCATAGACAAGGGAAAGGTGGTTCACACAGCCTACCTTGATCTCACCAAGGCGTTCAAAACCATTCCTCACTCGGGTATTATAGAAAAACTCACCAGCCTGAACATAAACCCATAAGTCACAAGATGGGTTGCCAACTGGCTTACAGACAGAACTCACACGGTAAGAATAGTGGGCTCCAGGTCTGACTCTAAACCAGTCACAAGTGGTGTCCTGCAAGGCTCAGTTCTGGGACCCCTACTGTTCGGCATACATTTCTCAGAAGTACAGGCAAACACAGGAGGACTATGGCTAACCAAGTTCACTGATGACTGCAAACTGGGAGCCATAATTGACTCTCCAGCTGACACGGACATCCTTCATAAAGGCCTTACTGAGAGAGACACCTGATGTCAAAGTCATGGCCTCAAGCTAAATGCCAAAAAATGCATAGTCATCCTGTTTGGGAAAAACAAAACACCCACGAATTACTACATAAGCGGCAGCCCCCTTAATACAGAAGGGGTAATAAGAGATCTGGGGACCCAGGTAGATAGTAATCTCTCCTTTGACAATCATATTGCCAAAGTAGTTAGGAAATTTTTCTATGTGGCCCATCTAATTACCAAGGGGTTCGCATCTAGAAATAAAGAGGTTATAGTGCCCCTCTACTCATCATTCATCAGACCCATCATAGATTACAATGCCCCATTTGGGATGTACCTCACAAGACACTTCCAACAGCTGGAAAGACCACAAAAGCACCTCACCAAGAGGATTACTGGCCTCAAACATATGTCCTATGCAGCCCAACTGAAAAAACTCCTGCTGTACTCAGTGGCATATCGCTTACTCAGAGGTGATCTCTGCCTGACTTACAAAGCAATGTCCAACTCAGAACTGATGGACATGCTCCACCTAAAGAAATCCAAGTCACTGCGAGCCACACGCTCTAGTGAGCTAAACCTCACCACAACAATAAACAGAACATGCTGGAGGGATAGATTCCTGTCACAGAGAATCCCCGTGCTTTGGAACAAAATTCCTAACTACATTAGGCAGAGCCCCTCACTAACACTCTTCAAGAGAAGCCTTGATGAGTGGATGGGTAACAGAAAATACACCCCTGGGATCACATCATTGGCTCTGCTTGAGAGAGGCTCAGTTAATTAATCAATGGGGCAGTGAAAGCCAACACACTCTGGCTAGGCTTAAAAATGCCCTCGGGCAGATAGTACCTACCTATGAACCTATTAATGTACTACTGAAAAATTTTCCCACTATGTCGGTGAAACCTTAAAGCTAGAATGTAAAAGCATCAAAAGTATGAGAGGAGGAGGCAGCTCTACTCCTGATTATTATTTATTTTACATTTGTTAACTGGGAAAGTCCGACTTGGAACAAGCCAATTTTCAGAGGAGGCCCAGGAAGAAATGCTCCAGACGCATACTTTTGTAACATGGGAGGAAAGCGGAGCATCCAGAGGAAACCCACACGAACACAGGAAGAACATGCAAACTCCACACAGAAGACACCCCAGCCGGGAATCGAACTGGAGAACCTCTTGCTGTGAGGTGACAACACTACTGCTGCACCACTGTGCCATCCTTAATGGATTGTTGTAAAGATTTACTTTCATTAAATTTTCTGTTTCCTGTTTTGTACATAATTTTGAGATACTCTCATGGTGTGTCTTCCTAGCCTTTTTTTTATCCAATTGGTCTTTATATTTTCAGACATTTTGCCTTTTTTATTGTTTTGATCTAATGAATGAAGGCTGCATACAGTTATGTATGAAGCTACATGCATATTATTACATAACTACACAGACATATATGTTTAATCCACCTATCAGTATATATTATACATTGATACACACATACACACCAAAATAGCAAATTGAATTGTGGTTTGTGGTTACAGATATACTGCTGTGATTACAGTAATAGCAAGATAGCTATATGAAAGGGCCAACATGCAAGATTGATTACCTGGCTAGCTGTTTATCTAAATAGATATCCAACACTTGTCGGACTCTGTAGTTTTATGATCAGAACCCTGAAATGTAAAATAAAATGAGCAGCTAACACAGGAAGGGAAGATAAGCACTTTATCACAAATTTCTGCATTTCATGATCAAAAACTAAGTATACAAGAATTGTGGGTCAAAGACTAAAGGGAATATATTTAATACCACACACACAGCTTAAGGACCTGGATATATGGGTAGATCCAGCTTTGTGCTTTTCTGATAATCTCATGCAAATGGTTACTAACAGTTAAAAAACTACAGACTGTACAGACAGATTTATTGTATATGAAATCAGAAATTATGAAATCACTGTTTGTAAAGGACATCATACCCAAACTACAGTTTGGAATATGGAAACCTTATAAGAAAACAAGTGTGAGTAAACTGGAAAGAGTACAGCAGAAAATATACAAAAGACATCCATGGATGTCAAATGAAAGATTAAAATATCTGAAATATCTATATGAAATACTATACAATTAAGTGGAGACCTTATTCAGGCCTATAGGGCATTTAGAGTCAACTACCTCTGGGAATGTTTGAGGTTATCAATGAGCAGCAGAAAATAAGCAATCAGCCTGTATAGGACATTGCATAGGAATGAGAGATGTACTAACTGGCTCTCTGACAGAAAAGTTGATGCATGGAATAGACTACCAATTCATATCAAAACATGCATTAGTTTATTTTTAAGAACTTGGAAATATTTTGGGAACAACTACTTTGGTATATTGGCAGGCTTGAAGAGCATTATTGCTTGTGCATGAAATGTTTGTGTGCATATGTGTGTGTGTGTGTGTGTGTGTGTGTGTGTGTGTGTGTGTGTGTGTGTGTATTACACACATACACGTGTATGTATGGCATGTTTCTGCCTCCCTATACATGTTGCAGTGAAGCCAAACATCCAAAAGTATAGTTATGTCAGAGTTCTGTAAAAGTTTAAAATGCTGCAACTTACTATACTGCATCCTGAAATATAGAGACCAAGTACCTAAAAAGCTGGATTTTTATATGCTGAACTACTTGACATTCCACAGCTCGCAATGCCATGTCCTGGAATGTGGAAACTGAATAACAGAAAATGTGGATTTACATTGCTAAGTCTAAGATTGACATTTCTCAGAATATTTTCTTTTCTCCAAGGGATGGTGATCTTAGATTTGGTATATACATGTTCAGAGGATGGCAGCTTGATCCCACATGAAGGGGTATGGGGGGCTTGCCCATGCAATTACGTTTTAAAGGAGAAAAGTGATGCTCGATATTAGCTTTTCTCTTGTATTTTCTGCCTTTCTTGCCATTTAATTAGACTCACCATAAGATGAGGAGTCGAGTATTCACAGATTAATCCACAACAGCATTGTTCACCCATTTAAAAGATAAACGTCCTAGTTTTGTTATGACATAAAAGGGGTTAATACCAGAATGTCAACTTCAGAAGTAGTGATCATTCAAAACATCGCACTCACAACATGGAAGGATTGGAATGTTGAAACTGAGCTAAAAAACATAAAATATTGTTTTTTGCAGTGGGACAAGCCCCCCCTCCTCCCCCAACACATCCCTACTAATTATATATACAAACTCCAAAAATCGCAGTACAGCAAGGAAGGGGCAAGACCTCACTCCAAGCTGTACCACAATGTCAGAATTGAACTCCTGGCATTTGCCAACCTTCTAAATATTCAGCATTTCACATTCGATATTTTGAAGTTTGACATTTTCATCATTTAACACTAAATGTCTCTGGATATAGAGCATAGTCTTGCAGTATATATGTGTACCATACCTACAATGCTGGCATTGGGATTACTGTACTGTGCACCCTACCTAAAATGTGGAACGTTAAATGACCATGCTGGGTACCTTACCATTAATGCATGACTTAAGATTGCTATGCTATATGCCCTACATATAATGATTGATTTTTGACTACTATTCTTTGTATTCCACCTATATTACATGACTTGGGGATGCTGTGTTATATGCCTTTCTATAATGCAGGACTTGGGACTGCTGTGCTCTGTGCCCCACATATAATGCAGGACATAAGGTGACTGTACTGTGTATCCTTATACCTATACTTCTGGACTTGTAACAACTATACTATGTACCCAACATACAATGCTTAATTTGGAGCTGCTTTGCTCTGCACCCTACCTATAATGAAGGACTTTGGGTTAATGTGCTGGATATCCTCCCTATAGTTGTATACTTGTGACTACTAGGCTATGTACCCTACACTTAATGCATGACCGGGGGTTGCCATGCTGTGTACCCTACATATAAATGCACAGTTTGGGGTTCATGTGCCCTTTGTCCTTCCTATAATGCATGACTTGGGACTGATATATTGTACACCCTCCCTTTAATGGAGAATTCAGAGTTGTTGTGCTCTGTACCCTACCAATAATGCAGGACTTGGGGCTGCTGTTTTGTACACCCTCCCTATAATGGAACATTTGGGGTTGTTGTGCTCTGTGCCCTACTTATTACTATAGACTTTTAACTGTTATGCTATGTACCCTATGTATAAGACCTGGGATTACTGTGCTCTATGCCCTACATATAATGCAGATCCTGGGCTCAGTGTACTGTGTATCATCCCTATAATTCAGGACTTGGACTGCTAGACAATGCACTCTACATCTAATGCATGACTGGGGAGTTGATGTGCTATGTACCCTACATATAATACTTGACTCGGGGTCACTTTACTGCACACTCTACCTGTATTGCAGGATTTGGGGAAGCTGTTCTTTGTCCCCATCATAATGTAAAACCATGCTTTGCACTCTACTTATAATGTAGGACTTCCCCTTGACCATCTAATGTCATATGTAAATGTGGGGACCACAGTGCTTCTGTTCTTTATTTTCATCTGTACTTTTATTGCCTCAGCAAGGTGTTACATGTATAGCACATTTTGTTATCCTCCTGAGTACCTTGTGCACAGCAGTAATATAGAATGCAAAATGCGACCCATCTGCACCCTCTCTCCGTCTGAGCCCTTTTACTCTATGCAGCATCAGTGCACTCAGGAAAAAAACAGGTGGTTAATGTAACTCAGTTACACTCCATTCCCATGTGTGTTGGCTACTGAACATGAGTGTACATGTGCGCAAAGTTTCTGAAGCAGACATCTCTCAGCATGGTGGCAGTCGCCATCTACACTACGACTCTTACACACTGCACTAGGCAACTTTGAAACAAGCTCTACCTTTACACCAGCACAGCTCTGGCTGAAAAAGAATTCATTATCTGAAGAGGAATAAACCAAACACTAAGGTATTTGTAGATAAAAAAGTTACCACTTATAAGTAATTGTGAGAGACAAACTGAGCAGGCATCCCGGTTTAGATACAAAGCTACAACAGTTTAAAGTACGTTAAAATTTTCACCATGTCAGTGCTAGTAAAATAAAAAATAAGAACGTTCAGATTGGAATATGTGGTTCATTCTAAGATAAGCAGTCATATGAAATATTTCATTATACATTCCTTCTGTAGTGCAATATCCTTTGTTCCCTCAAACCGCATATCACTACACTGAACATTTTGACTCTAATCTGGTATATAATTCACACAGCTTTGTTCTCGCATATCTGTTCACATTCTTTATTGCTTGTTTTAATATCAGAATGCTAGTATTTTCAACCAGATTACTTTGTTTCTTAGCACATGATATAATGATTTCATGTTCTCCTTCCAGCATCTGTAACTGGGTCAGCACAAACTTGCATTTTATCTTCTGTGCATCGGCTGTCCAACAGCAGAAAAGGGCATGTGGCTATTAAACTGTTATTATATCAAACCCTTCTTAAACAAAATGTTGCTGTGAAATTCAGAAACATCAGGAAATGCATTTTTTCTTTTGCCTGCCTAGCAGAGAAAGACAGCTGTTCTAGTTTTAGCTACGTCATTTGGTTATGATTTTACCGTGTCTTGCTTCAATGCAAACCACTTTCTTCCTACTCATTTTGTACAAATACTTACATTAAATGAAAGCAACGAGGTCTGACTTTGGTACTGCTTTGTGTAACTGATCGCATTTCATTGAAGCGACTTATAAGAAATCTAACATTTTAGTAATTTAACTAAATACCAGATTTCATAAATAAAAGCAGACACTAAAGCCATCCATATCAGGGGTACTATTCTGTACCCCCTCATCAAAAACAAAAAAAAGTCTTATGTCCAGGAAATCAGATATTTCTTTATTAATTGTTCCAAATGGCAAGGTTCAGATTTCTTGTCATGAGGAAGTCATTTTAAATAAAAAGAGGTCTGTTTTACTAGTATGCAGTTATCTCAACAAGTGATAGAATCCTAGAACTACCCTAGTCACATACAGATGTAACCAAATCAGTACATTGGTAATGGCTAAACTCAAAAGCTCCTTGGAAATAGCAACACACAAACTTTTATCAAGAAATTTTATTAGCTTTAGCGTTTTCACTTCACTAGAAGACTTCATCAGATTCTTTGTTTGCTTGATCAGTTTTCCTTGGAAATCACTTCTACATTCCTGTTAGAGTGAAAACAATGATTGCTCAAGACCATGGTGTGGCACTTGGGGAGTTTCTTCTCTGTTCCCCACAAAGATTGTGGGACTGGTATATATAGGACATGTGTGTGGGGGGGCAACCCCCATGCAAAGAAATATGTTTTCACAGATACATTTTGATCATCTGTGTCCATGGAAGTGATTTCTGAGCAATCAATGAGTTTTCCATAGTTCATAGTGCAACCTTAGCAAATAATCATACTTTTATTTAAACTGCCTATTACAGTGATACACAACACAGTTAATAGTTTTGGCACTGTGGTATCCCATTCTTTACCTCCTCCCCGGAAGTAAAGTAGTGCACACTGAGTTGGTCATATTCTCTTAATGCTTAGTTTAACTCAGCTGTCTGTTATTAAGCACCTTATACCAAGTATCAAAGACCTCAGAACCAAATACTACTACTTTCCCAGCAGCTTAATACATCACAAAATGCTGAAGGCCTTCTTAAATGCTATGCTCAGATCATCATCTTTATCCAGCTCTCTGTATATCTTAAGAACGAAGAACATTATTTTAAATGAGCAAGCATGTTCTTCAAAAGAGCCATCAAATTATCTCACAACTTTATGCTTGCTCCACAAGTCTGACTCTGGGTGAGAGAGAAACAACTATTTGTCACCGTCAAAGAGTGATGGAGTTTTACAACACATACACTAACAAGTGAAAAGGTAGGAGCTTCTACTTTCAAAGCCCTTTACCAATATTTTGACATTCTTATCCTAGCCAATCATTCGTTTGAGTATGTATGTATAGTACCAGCCTCCGTGCTATCATTCTTGGATATAAATGTCAAAACAATAGCTTAAATTACTATAAAACTTCTGAATTTACAGCTTTCAGTGACACAATGCTTTCTGTTAAAAGCAAGTAAAAAAATAATACGACTTAGTCAGCACTTAACTCTAGAAGTAAAGCATTTAATATTGCAGTGAGTCCAGTTAGACAAATATATACCCTTACTATCTTGAATTCAAAGTTTAACTAAATACAATTCAACATTGCTAAAATGGTCAGCCTCATACAAAAATGTATTCTATTTATGTTACTACTTCATCATAATTTGTTTTTGTCATGGGTCTGTTACTGATAGCATACACACGCAAGACACGACTGTACTTATTACTGAAAGAGAATAAGTTACTTTTTGTTAGAATACTTAATATTCTGGAAATAAACACTGTACAACAATATAGAACTACCTAAAATTGAGTATTGGTCAATTTCAGAGACTGTAAATGAGTGCCTTAAGAAGTTCTTCTTTGCATGAAATATGCTACGGTTTCCACTGGACAATCTGACAGATGCATATCTGACAGAGTGAAAGAATATTATCACACAACCTGGTGCACAAGTAAGCATTGTATCATTCCAGCTAAACTAAGATTCAAAATGAAGACAATGCCTTCCTTACCATAGCACCTACGGCCATGTTTTCATTTAAAATGCCATGTAAAGTCATGTGAAAGCTTGCAAAATTCAAAGTTAAAATCCATTGGTCTCTGCATTAAATGGCAACATGTTAAAGCATCTGCAAAGTCAACTGTAAGAAGCTGCTAATACATAATTTATGTATAGATACTATGCATGTACATACGGTTCCCCTTCAGAAGCTTGACCTTCTGAATGGGGATCGGCATACAGCGCAGAACGTGAGATTTCCCTTTCTGAGCTGGAGTGTGATCTCGGGGTTAGAATAAATAAGTATCGGGGGTGTGGGGGGTGCAGGGGGGCTTGCCCCCTGAAGAAACACTGTTTTGTGCTTTCTTTCTTTTGTCTTCTTTCCCTTTCAGAAGTTGAGTTTCTGAAATTCAAGCATATGGCTTCGGCCATATGCATTTCGAGATTTCAGCCGTTCGACCTTCTGAAGGGGAACCGTACATACATATTTATACTTCATGAGTTTTGCACACAACTTTAGTTTCAAACTTTCCAGGAAACAATGATCCACATTCTACTCAGTATGGCACAATGGACAGTACTAAAAACACTAATGTTATTTCCAAGCCCAAGTTACACAAAAGGCATTATACTTTCTTTGTAATCATCCACGTGACAATTATTCAACTTTTGTGATATTTTGTGATGCAGACTCCAAAGTAAAGAACAGGACTACAACTATTTTAAGATATGCACACAGAGAATGCATTGAAGTGATATGTTTTAACATTTCACAGTCCTCATTTTGTCATTTCCATTTATGTATTTTAAAGATTTTATTACTTATATGGTATAACATATGCTAATTTGTATTTTCTGTTAATCAAAATTATCTCACAAAGAATGCTTTTTAGACAGACTAACAGCTTACAAATTCTAACTGCTTGATTTTCTTTGGATTTATCTAATCTCCCTACACATCTCTGGTTTTGAGATTTACTGTTTCATTAAATTCTACTTTCCAGTCTACACTGCTACATCCATTTCTATTCACTGCTACCAAAGAATTTTGGCAGCTCCTTGAGAAATAAAAAATAAGTGACTTTCATAAGTTTTGTGTTTTATATCATAGTGATTTTTAAGCAATCTGCAGATGACCTAGCAACAGTTTCAGTGGAACTTGCTGCAATTCTACGAATTTTTTTCCCCTCATAATTCTTCCACTCAGAGCTATGCACAGTTTTAAATTGTAGTTATTTACTATTGTAAGTCAGACATAGTGGCCAGTTCAGTTGTCAAGTTGTAACCACATACACTTGCAGCAGTAAAAACACACTGATGACATCAGTTGGCAAACACATAGGCATCAGGTAGGTGTCCCTGTGCTCCACACTTCTCTGTGCTTTTCTCTTACAACAATAACAATGAGCATGCACACACACACACACACACACACACACACACACACACACACACACAATAATGTACCACCCACAATTAGCCATTATGCATCTCTGTGCAACGACAATTGCAATGTTCATGGTCTAAACCAAACACCTAAAATCATACCAATTTACCATTCAAATGCACCATTAACCATGCAAATAAATAATGACAACACACACACGACAAGTGTGGTCAGACACTTGCAGGATTAAAAAATAATGGTTACAGTGATTTAGTTTTGTTTCATACAAACGATAGCCATAACTCATCTTCTTTAGTTTGTTTTACCCAAGTACAGACCAATACACACCAATACAACAGCAAACTGCACATCACTAATTTCATCTACAGATAGTCTCAGTCCCATTGCTAGTCATAAAATGTAGTTAAACCCTACCAGAATAAAAAAAATATATATGATTACATTAGTGTATGTTTGTATCACAAACAGTAGTCACAGCTTGTATTCCACATTGATTCACCCAAATATACCTTAATTCTGCAAAACCCAAATTACAACAGTAAATAAAATGGCCACTCATTTCATCTACTGACACCGCCTGTACTCAGTGCTAGCCATAGTGTCTGTAGGGACCCTGCCAGGATTAAAAATGGCTATATTAATATAATTTTGCTTAACACAAATGGTAGCAACAACTTATTTTTTCCAGCTTGCATCACCCAAATACACATTTAGTCCTGCAGAGCTTTAATTACAACAGCAAACTGTACAGCAATCATTTCATCCACAGACAGCCCCAGAGCTCAGTGCTAGCCATATAATCTGGTTTTACCCTGGCAGGATTAAAACAAAGTGGTTACAGTAATGTAGTCCTGTCTCATACAAACTGTAGCCAAAACATATCTGTTCCATCTTGCTTCACTTAAGTCACATTAGTCCTGTAAAGCCTTATTTACAGCAGCAAACTGCATGGCAACCATTTCTTCTGCAGGCGGACCCATCACCCATTAATAGCCATAGTATCTGGGGTGTGATCCTCTCAAGGTTTTAAAAATAATTGTTACAACAATATATTTTTGCCTCTAACAAACAGCAGCTTCACCCAAATATGGATTAGTCCTACAAACCCTGAATTAAGAACAATAGTGCAAAGCCAGTTATTTCATCTACAGAGAGCCCTAGTACACATCACTAGACATAGTATCTGATTTGACCCTGTCATGATTAAAAATAATAACAATGATTACATTAATATATTTTTCTCATAAAAAATAACTACCACTTGTCTACTTCAGCTTGATTCACCCAAATATCTGTGAGTCCAGCAAAGCTTGAAGTATAACAACAAATTATATGTGCAACAATTTCATCTACAGATAGCCCCTGTGCTCATTAAAAATAACTTATCTGCTACAACCCAGACCTAGAAAAGGGAACATTGATATTTACTGCAACTCTTTCCCAGTTGTCTTACTACTTCCATTTTCACATTTACCTCGACTCTCTCCAGATTATCTTGGTACTTCAGTAACCCGTGACCTTTCCCGCAGGTTTGTGGCTTTTGGTCACATCTCTCAAGTGGAACATTTGTTGGGGATTTTCAGTGAAAATTAGCATTCACTATACTGTGAAAATTGATATTTACTGTATTGTGAAAAGAGGTACAGTTGATAACAAGATCAGGTTACTGAAATGTGTTAATGGGGGAGCTTTAGTTGCTTTGGTCCCCACCCAGGAAATCTATCACTGTAATGTATAAACAAACCTACTGAGGAGTTTAGCATGATATACGCCTGAGGAGAGGCTGAAAAGATTCCATATGTATCACACATCCTTATTGTCCAAGAAATAAATATTAACAGCGAGGACTCCAGAGCATTACATTTTAAATATACTCCATTTTACTGCTAGTGGACCTAGTCTCACTGCCTGACTGTATGACGCTTTTGAAAGCAGGGCTGTAATAATATCCATAAGAGAGCGTGGAAGCCAAGCACAACACAGCATATTATATTTTTGTGTAAAACCATTTGCAGTGTTAATTCTTCTCTGTACCCCATGCTGATTATCTTCTCAGGTTTTTTAGACTGGCTTCTCTCCTATCCTTGTTTTTTTTTTTTCCTCTGCTTTCCACCCTTCACATTCATATATGTCTATGCATGCAGCTATGGGTGCAATGCATACACTTACATATTTGCACAAATACAGAATATACACACACACACACACATATATAATCACAAACAAAATATATACATTATATATATATATATATATATATATATATATATATATATATATATATATATATACACATACATACACATTTTTACACAATGCACACACACACACACACACACACACACACACGCACACGAGTATATGTAGTTTTAGCTAAAACGCATTTTGTCTAAACAAAAGAATATAATCTAAAACTCCATTTAATCTAATAGGACAAAAACAGAAAATACACCTATAAAACCTGTTTTTGCAGGAGGCAAGCATATCCAGATGAACAGGTCCATCCTCATCAACAGCAGTACTAAAGCAATAGGCTTTCAGCCATCTTCAGTTAATTATAACCTCTTACAGAATGGTATAAATACCTTCACTGCACCTCCCCCTCCCTCAGATGGAACTTGAAACTATACTAGGTTCTACACCAATGCTTTATACAAGCACCTGCATAAATGCATTAACTCAGCCGTATCTGATGGGAATAAAACAAGCTCCTCAAGGAAGAGCAGACCTGCTTGGTGGACAGCTGACATTAACAGGCTTTAAAATAAGAGGAAGAAATTGTTATCTAAGAGGAAGAGGGAACAAACCCTAACCTAGAAACACTCCCTCCTAAGCTTAAACAAAAAAATAAGACTTATTGTGAAGTCCTCCAAATCAAACTATGAATCCAAATTAGCTTCCTCAACTAAGGACAACCACAAAGCATTCTTTAGTTGCATCCATAACCTAAAAGAAAAGGTCCATATTGATACCACATATACTGAGCCCGTGGACATAGCTAACCTGTTGGCCTACAGGTTCTGTGAAAACCTCACTATCCTGTCCTTGCCACATGTACTCCATGATATCCCTACTACCAGTCCCCCGCGTCCTCACCACACGTACCCCACGACATACCTACCATCTGTCCCCTCCCTTGTATCTCTAAAGAGCAGGTTGTAAATGTCTTCTTTACACCCAAAAATACAGCATCTATGGGACCTGATAACATCCCAGGTGGCATCCTATATGGGCTCCAACTAGAATTAGCAACACCATTGGGTATGCTTTAAAATCATAGTCCAAGCACCAGCTTCATTCCAGCTGAATGGAAAACAGCCACTGTTATCCCCTTGCACAAAGGTGGTGCTTGCTCTGATCCTGGGAAGTATAGACCTATTAACCTGACTAGACTTATCTGCAAGGCTATGGAGCGAATCATCATGGACCTTATCAACAAAGATATAGGTAACCTCCAAACACTTGACCCTACTCAGTCTGGATTTGTCAAACGAGAGCATGCCTGTTAAACCTGGTGGACTTCTTTGAGACAGTCACCAAGGCCCTGGATGAGGGGAAATTTGTGCATGCAGCTTACCTAGACTTGGCCAAGGCTTTTGGACACAATCCCCCACTGAGGCATTACTGACAAAGTCACCCAGCTAGGTATCATTAGGATTAGGCCATGGCTATAATTTGGCTCCTAGAAAATACCAGTGTAAAGACCTCTCATTTTCTCTTTGTCAATGATTTAAAACTGCATAGCTCATCAGATCAGTAACTGAAAGCATAACTGCAAGTAGTCAAAACTTTTTCAGATGATATAAGAATGTCATTTAGTCTTCATAGATGTGCAAAAAGCAACCTTTAAAGCAGGAAACTGTAGCACCAAGAAAACATCAGTTTGGGACAAGAATGTGAAATAAAAGAACTTGAGCAAGAGGGAGTGCATAAATATTTGGGAACTGATGAAGTATCAACAATAAAGCTTGAACAAATGTGACTAAAACTTAGTAAGGAATATTTTAGAAGACTTAAATTAATCCTGAAAGCAGCGTTGACATCTAGGAACAAAATTCAAGCTATAAACCAATTTGCTTTTCCTGTCCCAACATACAGTTTTGGAGTGACTAACCCCAAAACATGTTGGATAGATTAGATAGGATGCTTCATGCTCACCAAATAATTTATAAAAAAAAATCAATGCATACCAAGATTATATGTTCCCCATTCCGAAGAAGGTATGGGCCTTCTTAAAATTGATTACATGTATAGCTCTGCAGTCCTGGGACTGCACACATCTGCTGACCTCACAAGACCCAAACATACTGAAAGTTTTGAAAGATGAGGAGAATAAATCTAAGATGACTTCCCTGCTTAGTCTAGCAGAAGCATATCGGTGTCAAGCAGAAATGGAAATCAAACCAGAAGCAGATAAAAATCAGGCAGCAACTGAATCTGCCAAAAAACAAAGAAAGAATATAAGGTGAAGAATCAGATGAGAAGGAAAGAAAGGTGGAAAAGGCATAAATATAGTTGCAAGTATAGAAAACTTCTGCAAGAACCTCATGTTGATCCGGATCGAACACAGGAATGGTTAAGGAGAGGTGAATTCAAACCAAAAGATGAAAGGTTAATATTGGTGGCTCAAGATATTGGGCTACATACACATTGTTTGACAAAGTCCATTGAACATGTGGGAGAAACAGACAAATATAGGTTTTGTAAAACAGAATTGGAAACAGTCCGACATCTTGTTGCTGGTTGGGACATACTAATGGCAGAGAACTGCATACTGGAAAGGCATAATAATGTGGCAAGACTGTTGTACTGGGGATTGTGCAAACATTATAATATAGCTGAAAAACACTGGAAACATGAGCCACAAAGCATCACAGAAAATGAAGTCTACATCACATGGGATCACCCACTTACCAACAATTCAAAAGACAGATGCAAGAAAACCAGATATAGTGGACCATGAAAAGAAGACAAAAGTAGCATTGATCATTGAAATTGCTACACCCAGTAACTACAGTGTTTTGTGTACAGAGACACAAAGTCATAAAATATCAAGATTCCAAAAACAAATGGTTCTGCCACCATTTCCACTTAAAAACATTTGAAACTTGAAAACTTTAATTAAAATATACGGTGATAAGATATACAATAAACACACAATGACTCATAAACCGGATAAGCGCTTTCGGTATAATACCTTTTTCAAATCCTAAATGTTTACCAGTGAAACTTCCTCTTAAATACCTTCATTTCCTAGTGTTCACTCACTTAGATGGATTTCGTAACCATAGCAGCATACACACCCTTTTAATTATGTCATTTTGAGTGCTGAAGAGCTTTCCCTTTTAGTGCAGGTTTTAAAGAGACAAATGCATTCAGACCTGGTGACTGATTTGATTG
Source organism: Protopterus annectens (assembly GCF_019279795.1). Classification (NCBI taxonomy): domain Eukaryota; kingdom Metazoa; phylum Chordata; order Ceratodontiformes; family Protopteridae; genus Protopterus; species Protopterus annectens. The sequence continues at coordinate 335,671,242 of NC_056748.1, read as the reverse complement.
CAAATTCATTATCCACTTCATCTCTTCAATTTCTGCTTAGTTTACTAAATCCCCATCTCTTGGTGTTTCATGAAGCCTAGATACTGCCATGAACTTGAAAGAATGATGGTCATTTATACTAATATGCATATAAAGTGCATTGCTGGTAATTTTTTTCTTATGTCAGATAAGTGCTTTAGGATACATTCCTTAAGCATTTCATTAGTTTTCCCTATGTAGTATGCCTTGCAATTACTGCAGGTTGCCACATAGATAATGTTCTTAATCCGACAGTTTGCAAATCCTTAAACTTATAGTTCCTCTTAGTCAGGTAATGTCTAAAAGTATTAGAGATGTTTATATGGGAGCATGCCTCGCAACTTCCACATCTGAATGTTCCAACTCTCCTGTTCATCTGAAAACTTCTATCTTCAGAAATAGCTTCAGTTTCTGTTTTATAACATAATAGTCTTTTTAGGTTTTTCTTATTCTTAAATAAAATGCTGGGTTGATGATCAACAATTTCCCTAATTTTGTTGTCAGATGTTAGCACTGGCCAAAAATTTCTGATGGTATTACGAATAGCAAAATTGTCAGTACTATATGTCAACTGGCATCTCAGATTGGCCTTTATGTCCTTTTACACAAAAGCGTAATGCACAACAAATACCATAGAAGCCTTGGTATCACCAATAAGTGCACAATAACCTCCTCTCTTGTTTCGTGTTGAAAAATAAATTTATTTCACAATAAAAATCCACATAAAAAGTTTTAAAATTGAGTTAAGTGCTTTCACCCACTACAATGATGAATGATATATGAATGCATAAAAGGTTTTTATAAGCATTTATTTTATATGTATACTTAATATGAATGCATTCATATGATTATGTTTAAATAACATGTGTATACGGCTTTAAAAGGAAAAATAAATAGTTGTTTTTGGCACCAGCTTTTGAATTTAAGCCGTACTGTTTCTATTGACTATGTTCTGAAGAAGCCCACATTGTAGTGGGTGAAAGCACTTAACTCAATTTTAAAACTATTTTATGTGGATTTTTATTGTGAAATAAATTTCTTTTTCAACACGAAACAAGAGAGGAGGTTATCGTGCACTTATTGGTGATACCAAGGCTTTACCTCCTTTTGCTTGATCTTAACTGTATCACCTTGGTCTGAAAAATAGGGTCTTCCCCTCTGAGAGCGTAGTTCCAAGGTAGTTGCTTTACTGGTCTGTGTCTCTTTGACTTTGTATCCTCTCTTATTAAAGTCATTGGTAAGTTTAATTTGCTCCTCCCTATAATTCTCATCCCTCGTGCAGAGCTTGGACACTTGAGCTAGTTGGTTAGTCACCAAGTTGTCAAGAACATGCCTGGGATGGATGCTAGTATTGTGTAGTAAATGATTGCGCCATACAGGTTTCCTATATATTCTAGTATTGATGCTTCCTGTGTCATCTAACATTAACTTAACATCCAGGAAATCTATCTCCGTACTAGAAGATGTCACTTTAAACTTCAAAAATGAAGTTGTGTTGGTCGAAAATTGTACAAAATGTTCCAAGGAGGTTAAATCGCCATCCCATAAGAGAAAGACATCATCCACAAATCGATTATAGAAAACTATGTTTCTATTCTATTTGTTAATATCCACTTTCCATAGCTCTTCCCATCTTGCCAGGACCAGATTGGCATAACTATTTGAGCATGGAGTTCCCATCGCTATACCCGACTTCTGCCAGTAGTAAGTACTACCATACAGAAACACATTGTTATACAAGACCAGTTCCAAGAGACTACATAGTAAATGGATATCATTGGTTGCTTTGTGCTTCACACCAAAGTCTCTGATCACTTCGATCCCCAAATCATTGGGTATGGATGTGAACAAACTGTTCACATCCATACTTACCAATAATAAATTCTTACAAGTATTCATCTGTTGCAGTTTCTTGTAAAGTCTACTTAAGAACTCCGCCGAGTCCTTGATCACTGCAGGTGCGTGAGGTAGCAATTTAATTCCCCTTCTATAAAAGTAGAAAGGGGTTCAGTTATCCATCCTTTTCCTGAAACGACTGGTCGCATTGGAGGGTCATGTAGATTCTTATGCACCTTAGGCATTCCATTGATACTAGGTATAGTAGGATGGCATACTTCAAAAAAATCAAACAGCTCTTTGCTTATCGATCTGTTCATGAGCTTGTCATAAAGCGTGTCTTGTACACTATGTATAATGGTGTTCATTTCTCTTTTAACAATCCTCCTGTAGGTGGCTATGTCTACTAGCATCTCCTTCATCTTGGTATCATAGAACGACATATCATAACTATAACTGCCCCTCCTTTATCAGCTTGTTTAATCATGATGTCCTTCATATTCTGTAGTTCAAATAGTGCTCTCTTCTCATTTAGAGTTAAGTTGTGTAAATGTTTACTTCCCTTTTGTTGTCTATATTCAGCCACTTCATTTTCACATAATTGCACAAAGGCATCTACAGCCGGATGACATACAGAGACAAACGTACTTGGTTCCCTATATCCAATTCTAGTTTGAGATTCCTCAATGTTTATATTGCCAAAGAGATGTCTTAGAGTCACATTTCTCCCAAAATATTTTAGATCTAGGATAAATTCACTCATTGGTGAACGCAAGGAGGGTATGAAACTCATTCCTTTCTCTAATAGTTGAGTCTGATCTCTTGTTAATACAATACTCAATATGTTAAATACAAGAGAATCATTTACTCCTGAAACCTCTGTTTCTTCCTCTCCCTGCTCTGGGGTGGTACTTCCCTCAGGGTTTTGTTCTGCAGCAAAAAAGGAAGCTGTTGGTAAAGCAGTAAATGTACCACCCCACCTTTGGGTTTAGTGGCATTCTGTATATCCAAATTCTTGTTATTATTCAAAATGGATATATTTTCTTCACCCTGCTCAGATAGTTCTTCTATGCTCTCAGTATTGATTACCGAGCTAACATTAGTCTCCAGTGCATGTATCGCAGCTTCATGTGTTCTTGAAACCTCTCTGTTTTGCCTGGGTGTAGTATGCACTTCTGCTTCAACTACAATTCTCGTTGGTTTCCTAGTGACAGTCTCCTCCTTTTCATGGCTTGCTACTGTTCCATTGTTTACATTAGTCCTGGTCTGTATGGTCGTTTTCTAGTCTTTCGGCCATTCAAACAGGTGACCCTTCCTAAAATCATTAAAATCCCTGGATAATTTGCTACTTTTCACTCCTTTTAACTTGGTATCATAAGCATCAAGCCTGTCCTGCAGCGCCCCTAGCTTCATCAAATTGTTATCAGATAGTGTCATTTGTTCCAGTTCATTCTGTTTTTGTTCTCTAAGGGTTGCTGCTTCAACCTCCTGAGGTTTAAAAAAATTCTATCAAAAGTTTCATGTAACTGAAACTAGTTTCTATATTAATCCTTTTGCCATTTGGCTAGCAATTCAGGATACATATTTCCATAAGTTGGCATGCATCTTACTCTTAAACCTCGTGGGATTCTGTGATGGTGAAGGCACCCCTCCATATGAAAGCATCGACATTGTAGATGATTTAGTTTAAAATCTGCATTCTCTACTTCCTTTTAGATGCTCTCAAATAACAAGGTGTCTCCCCTGTTTGTTGGTAGCTCCAAAGTGCCACTTTCAAAGTGAAAATTAAGAATTGGGTTAGATAAACCCATTAAATTATTGGCATGGATCCTCCTACTTGCCATTTCCAATGCTGGCTGCTGTGGTAATGCTGATTCCATTATGCAGTGGATGTGTGACACTCCCACCAAAAAAATGAACAGGCAAAACAAGAAGTAAGTAGCGTCACCAAAGGCAGCGCACATCAAAATATAAAACTCCAAAAACAAATAGTTCTGCCACCAATTCCACTTAAAAACTTGAAACTTGAAAACTTTAATAAAAATATACGATGATAAGATATAAAATAAACACAATGGCTCATAAACCGGATAAGCCCTTTCAGTATAATACCTTCTTTCGAATCCTAAATGTTTGCCAGTGAAACTTCCTCTTAAATACCTTCATTTCCTAGTGATCACTCACTTAGATGCATTTAGTAACCATAGCAGCATACACACCCTTCTAATTATGCCATTTTGAGAGCTGAAGAGCTTTCACTTTAGTGCAGGTTTTAGAGAGACAAATGCATTCAGACCTGATGACTGATCTGATTGCAAATTCATTATCCACTTCATCTCTTCAATTTCTGTTCGGTTTACTAAATCCCCACCTCTTGGTGTTTCATGAAGCCTAGTTAGTGGCATGAACTTGAAAGTATGAATGTCATTTATACTAATATGCATATAAAGTGCATTGCTGGTAACTTCCCGAGGGAAGTACAACCCCAGAGCAGGCAGAGGAAGAAATGGAGGTTTCAGGAATAAATGATTCCCTTGTATTTAATATATTGAGTATTGTATTAACAAGAGATCAGACTCGACTATTAGAGAAAGGAATGAGTTTCATACCGTCCTTGCGTTCACCACGGAGTGAATTTATCCTAGATCTAAAATATTTTGGGGGAAAAGTGACTCTAAGACATCTCTTTGGCAATATAAACAATGAGGAATCTCAAACTAGAATTGGATATAGGAAACAAAGTACGTTTGTTCCTGTATGTCATCCGGCTGTAGATGCCTTCGTGTGATTATGTGAAAATGAAGTGGCTGAATATAGACAGCAAAAGGGAAGTACATTTCCACAACTTAACTCTAAATGAGAAGAGAGCACTATTTGAACTACAGAATATGAAGGACATCATGATTAAACAAGTTGACAAAGGAGGGGCAGTTATGGATATGTCGTTCTATGATACCAAGATGAAGGAGATGCTAGCGGATATAGCCACCTACAGGAGGATTGATAAAAGAGAAATGAACACCATTATACATAGTGTACAAGACATGCTTTAAGACAAGTTCATGAACAGATCAATAAGCAAAGAGCGGTTTGATTTTTTTTTTTTTTAAGTATGTCATCCTACTATACCTCGCATCAATGGAATGCCTAAAGTGCATAAGAATCTACATGACCCTCCAATGCGACCAGTCATTTCAGAAAAAGGATGGATAACTGAACCCCTTTCTATTTTTATAGAAGGGGAGTTAAAGAAATTGCTACCACATGCACCTGCATTGATCAAGGACTCGGCGGAGTTCTTAAGTAGACTTTACAAAAAACTGCAACAGATGAATACTTGTAAGAATTTATTTTTGGTAACTATGGACGTGAACAGTTTGTTCATGTCCATACCAAATGATTTGGGGATCGAAGTGATCAGAGACTTTGGTGTGAAGCACAAAGCAACCAATGATATCCATTTACTATGTAGTCTCATGGAATTGGTCTTATATAACAATGTGTTTCTGCATGGTAGTACTTATTACTGGCAGAAGTCGGGGGTAGCGATGGGAACTCCATGCGCAAATAGTTATGCCAATCTGGTCCTGGCAAGATGGGAAGAGCTATGGAAAGTGGATATTAACAACAAATGGAATAGAAACATAGTTTTCTATAATCATTTTGTGGATGATGTCTTTCTCTTATGGAATGGCGATTTAACCTCCTTGTAACATTTTGTACAATTTTTGACTAACACAACTTCATTTTTGAAGTTTAAAGTGCAATTTTCAATTAGAAAAAGAAATGAACTGTGAATCTTTCTTAACAGATTTGGTTCTCTCCACATAAAATCCGAGCTGCCTGTGGACATCTATGCAATACAGCACTTGCTTCTGTTAGAGTAATATGAATATTGCTTCACTGGCTACCAGGGACAAATGTTGAGTTCGTTTGAAATGTCATTTCATGTTTGTGGAAAGTTAAGCATTGAAAACAAACTCGTAATGCTTGCAGATTCAAAGGAGTTTTATATAAGAAGTTGGTGCAGATGATTAAGGCTATGGGTTATTAATGAGCAGTTTCCTCTGCTCAAGGGTTTGAGCCTCGTAGTCTCCACTTGTCTACTCCATAATTTTGAGCAAGCCACTTATCCAAACAGGAGGCTTAGTTGGTTAATGATAAATAAAAAGACATTTTCCAAGATATCTGCTCATAGTTTCATAGTAGTGGTTATAAATAGAAGAGACAACTTCCCTTAAACAAAATATAAATTGGGACTTCTGCTATGGTGCCACAGTGAACAACAGCAGCAGCTCCACAAGGCTCTATCTCCAAACTAATTGTGAATAGAAAGAGAAGCTTGACCAGAACAAAAGTATCATAAAAAGGTAAATGATAGGAATCTGAATGTTGACAGGTAACAGAAATGGAAAGAGATGAAGAAGATTAAAAGTCGCTGACAAAGTTCAAACGGGAAGGAAAGAAAAAAGCAGCAAGGAGGCCATGACATTAACCAAACATGGCTAGAAATAAAAGATGTAAATAAAATAAAATAAAACATGTTCATATCTGAAGAAAAATTAACAGATATGCAATAAGGAACGTCCAAGCACTCGGATATCCTGTAAATACTAAATCAGCAAAAATGAAGTGCTCAAGGCAAACGCTGATGTGACTGAAGCACGACTTGACTGTGCTGAAATGAAGCCAACTAAATTAGAAGGCAATATGCACAGGAAAACTATCAAAATAGAGACAGCACCAGAGAAATCTGAAAAACAGGACTGTAAAGGAGCCCTGCAGTGTCTTCTGGCAAGATAGGCAGATAACCCCCAGGGGGGCATTCAATTGGAATGGGCACAAAGAAGTGCTTGCTGAGCCAAATTGGAAGGAACCTAAGGTGAGACCATTCATAGTGAATTCCATACTTATGAAAAGGGGGAAGAGGTGTTGGGAAAGCATGGGAAATAAGGAAAAAATAAAATGACTGGCAACATCAGCATGTACTTGGACTAGGACTTCTTATTCAAAATTAGAAGATGCATAAACAGGGATGCTCTGATACTAAATATGTGCTAAGAAAAAAAAATTAGATGGAGATTTTTTTTTATCCAACACTGATGTGAATCTATCTGCAGGGGAAATCTAAAACTTTCTCAAGCCTCAAACAAGCCCTGGATTACAAACAGTGGCCAGTGAACATAAGAGCTGGGTCCAAACATAGATGGCAAAAAGCAGCAGGATCCTGCACATGAGGAAACAGTAAGAGGATACTTTTCATTTAGTCACTGCTGTCTTAGTGGAAGGATGGATATTATAAGAGAAGCAAGAATGGAAAGTGAGAAGGAGCACAAAGAATTTGAAGAGGGAGATGGTGCAACGTTGGAAAAGGTAAAGTGTGGGTATCTGATACGAGTACTTGTAATACCTGTTAAAAATGCAGTAAGACTAGAGCACATGCTTATAAACATGCAATAACATGAACTGCAGAAAAGGGAGGAGGGGTTATAGAAAATTTTACTACAAGATAATTCACAAAAGATACAAGAAAGCAGAAAATGGAAAAAGTCTCTGTATTGGGTTATATAGTCCAGAAGGAAATAAGTGGAAGCTCCATGTCTAGTCACTATGCTTACTCCAATCAAGAGTAATGTCAGTAAGGACTCCTTGAGTAGAAAAGCACACTATGAACAAGTGAGAGTGAGATGAATGAAGGAGAATGTTATCACCATTTATTACTACAATGCCTGTTATTTTATTTTTTTTTTAAGTTTTCTTTTCCTTTTATCACTTATTATTCTAGGAACTTATCAGCTTATAATATGGAATTTTTTTAATAACATAGAAAGGGCTGCTGGATGCATCTGACAAAACGAGTAAAGAGACTGCAAGAATACAATGTAAACACTCACTGCAGGGGTGGGTGAGACACTAGTGACCACATAAAAAGATAAACTAAAGCAGGAAGGAGATAGAACAGAGGTTAAAATGAAGGGGGAGTTATTGAACCAAAAAAAAGAACATGCAAATGGATATTTTGATAAAGTGAGAAGATTAGGGAGAAACGCGGAACAGAAGTTAGGAAAGAATAAAAATAACGGAAGCAAAATGAAACAATAGAAGCAAATATAAATGCAATATGGAATGCCATACATCTACAACCTCCAGGCAAAAGATAAAATGTGTTAAATTATCAATTACATTAAATGATAGACGACAATGAATAATATAATGAAAATGCCAGAGAAATTAGGGAAGATACAGTTAGAAAACAAAGAGGAGGAGCCAGAGAACCTATGAAGCACTGCTACGGTAATGGCAGGACTACAGGTAAGTAGGCTACTGATATCAATTAGGCAAGACGGGCCTGAGAAGGATGAGAGTTTAAAAATACATACATAATTAAATGGGGGTGTGGAGCTGGGAACTTTACACTCTGTACATAACTAAAATGGGAGAAGAGAGATAGGGAGACAAAAAAAAAGTAGAAAGATACAGAAGAAAGGGGGCAGAAAAGAAGGTGATAAAAAGTGAGGGTAGATAAAAAGGAAAATGAAGGATGAGAGGATGAACATGAAATGAAATTGTGGAATGTAAATGGCCACAGTGCAAAACTGAAAAGGGAAATACTGAGGTCCATCAAAGGCACAAAACCCAAGGTTCTGCCCATGCTGGAAGCACATCTAACAAAGCAGCAGCACAAAGCATTGAAAAGGGCAGTATATAAAATGTGTAGCGAGTTATTCATAGGGAAAGGAGAAACAAAATTCCATTTCAGATACAGGGTAAAGTGGAAGATGCAACAGGCAGGTTTGTGGGGTTTAAAGGTTTTTAGCAGGGACAAAAATACACATTAGTAAGTGTTTAAATACCACCAAAGACAGAATGCCAGGAATTGAGGAGAAAACTGTGAGAGATAGTACAATTCCAAGAAGGAATACAAATAGTCATAGGGGATTGAAACACAAGTCCATTGAAAACAAGCAAGCAAGAGGAGAAGATATCAGAAGTTAATAAAGGAAGGAAGGTACTTGAAGTATCGAGAGTCAATAAGATGGAAAGATATGTGAAGGAACAAGGATGGAAGACAAGAAACTTAGTAACCATTTGAAATGTTGGGACTCACTAGAGAGAGCCACAAAACACAGACTGAATGGAGGAAAAATATGCTTACACTACTTACATATACCAAGTCTGAGATGGCCATTGCTCAGAATATTCTCTTCTCCAAGGTATGGTGATCTCAGAGTTAGTATATTTCAGTTCTGGGGATGTGGGGGACTTGACCCAGTAAAAAAAGAAGTTTAAAGGAGAAGACAGATTTTAGAGATTTTCTCTTTTTTTTCTTGGCTTGTCAGCACTTGACATTAAGTGTACCTACATTTATAGTTTCATTGAGGGTTACTAGACTATTGGCCCTAGGGCCTTTATAAGCCTAGCTATAGTCCATGTTATGCCCTTGTTCCCTTATTGACGAAGTTGTATGGTTTATATTTGCAGTGTGAGTCTATGATCAGCACAGGCTGCCTTTATCCAAGAGGAACACAAATGACACCGCTGGGGCAAATTTACAGTCTCCCATCCAGTTGTCTAAGTTATGCTTAAATAGGGTCATTGAGGAGCTCTGTTTTATGTGAATTGGGAGTTTGTTCCAGAGGCATGGCAATCTCTGGCAAACATATCTGTCTCTCCAGCATGTCCTGTTAATTTCGTAGGCTAGGTTACGATCCCTGGAGTAAGTGAATATTGTCCCATTTGACTTGTAGATGTGCAGCATTTCCATAAGGGCAGGGTCTGAGACTGCTCTGTAGGCCAGGCACAAGTTGTCTCTCAGCAGCCTATAAAATATAGAGTACACTTGACAGGGCCTTCAGTCTCCCCATGTAGGTCATGTGTTGAAGGCCCTGAATTTACTTGGTGAAAACCCTCTGAGGTCTCCTCAGCTGCTGCAGGTGTCTGACGAGGTACATACAGAAGGGAGCACTGTATTCTATTAGTGGTCTGATGAGGGATGAGTACAGGGGAGTTAGAACATCCTTAACTCTGGATGCGATGCCCTTACTTATGAGATGTGCTATACAGAAGGCCTTCCTTACCATTGTGGACATATGGTGATCAAAGTTAAGGTTGCTATCAACCCGTGTTCCCAAATCTCTCACCACAGGGTTTGAGTGAAGGGATACTGTTAATATTGTTATTTGCAGGGACTTCCCCTTTGCTGAAAGGGATGGTCAACTATATGTAAAAAAATGCATTAAGCCAGTGGCCTTGGGACCAATCATTTGTCTGTGTAAGCCCTTTATGTAGCATATCAACATTGATGGGGGATTCAATGATTGCACCCAATTTGCAGTCATTGGTGAACTTGGTAAGCCATAGGCCATCTATTTTTGCCTGAACTTCTGAGAAATGGATTCTAAACAGTAGGGTTTCCAGCACAGATCCTTGTGATACACCACTGGTAACTGGTCTGCTGGTAGAGGTGGAATCCCCAATTCTGACTATACGCTTTCTGTCAGTGAGCCAATTGGCAATCCATCTAGTGACATATAAGTTAATTCCCAGCTGGGTGAGTTTCTCAATGATGCCTGATTGGAGATTGTGTCAAAAGCTTTGACTATGTCAAGATAGGCTTTATATACCATTTTGCCTTCATCCAGGTCTTTGGAGACACATTCTCAAAGACGTCTGCCAGGTTTAATAAGCATGAGCTAACCTTAATAAAGCCAAACTTGGTTGGGTCAAGAGTTTGAAGGTCAACTATGTTTTTGTTGAGAAGATCCATGATGATTCCCTCCACAGCCTTGCCAAAAGGCTGGTTAGGCTTATGGGTCTTTTGTTCCCAGGTTGAAGGACCCCCTTTGTGCAAAGGAATTACTGTTGCTGTTTTCCACTCTGCTGTGACAAAGCCAGTACTTAGACTGTGGTTGAAGAGCATGCCAGGTAGTTCCGCTAGGTCCTGCTTTAGTCCATTTAGTACACAGCCTGGGATGTTATCTGGTCCCATAGAGGCTGTGTTTTTAGCCATGGAGAGTGCACTTATGACCTGCTCTTTGGATATGCTACGTAGAGGATGTATGACAGGTATGCTTTGGGATATGTCTGGTGGGGACAGGGGGTGAAGTTTGCACCAAATCTGTCTGCTAGCAGGTTGATAATGTCATCAGGGTCAGTATGAGTGGTACCATCCACTACTAGTTCAGCACAAAGTTGGGCCTTCCCTTTTAGGATTTCTGATGTAGCTAAAGAATGCCGTGTGATTATCCTTAGCCAGGGATGCCAGTTTAGCTTCATAATTGGCTTTAGAGGACTTTATAAGATATCTAATTTGCTTGTTCAAGCTGTGGAGTGTGTCCTTCCTCTGTTAAGTCAGTTCCTGCTTGTTCTTAGACATTAGTTACGTCATCTTGTTGTATACTCTGTTTATGCTTTATGTCAAACAGGGTGGCTTGTTTTTCTGTGAAGACCTTGTTTTGCTCCATTTAGGTAAAGCAGAGTCCATACATTTGTATAGGTGTTTATACAGAGCATTTTGTACACCTCTGTACAGGAGTCATTGTTGACAATGGTAGCAGGGGGTTTGAAACTATTTATGCCATCACTTAGGAGGCTACAGTTTGCTTTGGAGAAATTTTTCATCCTTTTTTAGGGGGGTTAGGTATGATCATTACTTCTAACAAGACTGATTCATGATCAGACCTTACCAGGGAGGGCAAAACACAGGGGGTAGTGCAGAGACCCCCTATGTTGGGGAGTTCTAAGTCTAGTACATTCAAACCCCTTGTTGGAGGTGCAGACTACCTGGTCCAGAGCATTTGTATTAACAAAGTCCAGGAACTTTAGGGTGAGTGTGTTTGTGCTCATATATATAGCTCCCATTTGATGGAAGGATAGTTGAAATCACCCATGACCAAGGTTTTAGGCTGTATAGTGAGTGAGTCAGGTAGGTCCAGGTAGGCAGAATGGTTCTCGTGATTCATAGCAGAGGACCTAACCATGATATGGAAGGGGGTTTTACCTACAGTTAGTTGGACTTGAGTAGCTCTAGACAGTTGTACTGTTTGACCAGTCTTGAGGTGTATTTGTCTTTAATGAATATGGATACATCCACTTTGGTTCTTTCATGCTTGTTTTGAGGTCTGAATGTGTGGAAGGCATTGTAGCCTTGCATGGCCAGGGTGCTCTCTGCAGTCTTAAACCATGTCCCTGTGACTGCACAGACATCAGCATCTTCCAAGGTAAGGAGTGCTTCCAGTAAGTGCAGTCTCTGATTTAGACTCCTAGCATTAAGCAGCATAACCTTGAGTTTGTCTCTAGAGGATTTTTTACACATCGAGAATTTTGTGACATTGCCTAAAAAAAGGACTATAGGGGAGGCCAGTACCTTTGCCAGTAACTAAAATGCAAGAGGTGACAGGTGAAGACCATCTCTGGCAAAGCAGCGTGGTCTGTCAACCACATCTTCCCAGGCTGACAAATACTGTATCCCCCTGAACTGACACCAAAAGCTAAGTCAATTGCTGAAGTCAATCATTTTTTTGTTTATATTGCGGCATCATCCTGGGTGAAGACAAAGTGCTGCTTAGGGCTAGGGACATGCCTGCCTGGGACACAGAGCTCAGTCATGTCTCTCGCCATATAGTCCAGTGACGTACGTCTCAAGTCATTCACTCCAACATGCACTATGACCAGAGTCATAACGGTACTTGTTAAGAAACTTGAGTTCATGCATAATCTGATGAATCCTGGCATTTGAGAGGCAGCTGACCATGATCTTCTCCTTGTCCATCTTGGTGAGGGGCACACCTGCGTCTCACAATGGAGTCGCCTATGACCAAGACATTTGATTTTGAGGTGTCTTGCCTCAGGGACTTATTGGCTGAGACACTGTTGTGTACATTATTTTGTGTACTGGATTCTGTTGGTTCTGCAATGTGTGCAGTAGGTTTGTGCTTAGGTCTCAAATCTTTAGGTAGGCTTCTAGCGAGTACCTCCATGTATGTGGGTTTATTTGCTGTGAGCTTTTGTACAAGAGGTGAAGTGTGTGTGCTGACAACCTATTAGATATCTGGTTTGCTGTTATGTGAGAGAATTTATTGCATATTCAAAGAATATATACATGTCTCAAATGTTACATTTGTTTGTTTTAGGAGTAACTTGTTGTCAGTATACATGAAGCAATTGTTGCCTCAGGATGCTCATGTCAAATCAGGCTGGCAGGATAAATAGTGGAAAACTGTTCATCCATTATGGCAGGTATATACTGTAGTAACTAGTGGGGATTGGGTTAAATGGACCAGGTCGTGATACAAGACTAACAAAAAGTGGCTATTCTATGGATGGTTATGGGTAGAAAACTGCATCACAATGCACAACTGAGTTGCTCATATGGCAGCAGTGCAATCTCTGAGCAGCTCTTGTAAATTGAATGCAAACTTGATGCTTAAATACAAGTAAAATTAAACAATTTTGAACAAAGTAACCAAAGGGAAAGCCCAAGACTGAGACTTATTCCAGCAATCCCAACTCAGATGGGCCATGGCTGCACACTTCTGCCACAAGGGTACAGGAGGGACCTTTTTAATGTAATATAGCTGGTTTTAGTGCTCAGTGATACCATGCTCAGTGAAACCAAACAGTCCTATAAAATGCAGAAGTACTAGGAATTCAAAGTGCAGAAAATTGCAGTCACAACAGGGGAAAAAAGTTTAAATAAAGCAGCAATTCAGTAGAATACCCCCACAAGAGTGTTGACCACAACCTTTCCCAATGTAAAATAACTGGTTTGGAGCTCAAGTGCTTAAACCAGAACTAAGGCACTTTCAGAATGACAGACACAATAAGTTTTCAACCGGCAATTCACAGCTTAGAAGGGTGTAGGCTATCCTCTCCTGCCACAAAAGAGTTTAGCCCACAAATATTCCTAATGTAAAATAACTGGTTTGGAATCACAACAGAGACACTTAGAACAACAGGCACAAATAGCCTTCAACAAGCATTCCCTGCTCAGAAGGGCACAGTCCACCTTCTCCTCCCAAAAGAGTATAGAGCACAAACCTTCTTAACGTAAAATAATCAGACTGAAGCCCAATAGCTTAAACCAGAACTAAGACACTTCTAGAATAACAGACTCAATAAGCCTTCAACCAGCAATTCCCAAGTTAGAAGGATGTAAGCTACCTCTCCTGCCACAAGAGTGTATGCTACAAACCTTCTTAATGTAAAATAACTGGCCTCAAGCCCAAGTGCTTAAACCAAAACAAAGAGGTTTAGAATAAGTTACAATTTAATCAGATTACTAACAAGCAGTATAAATGCAGCAGAATAAATGCAATTGAAAACTTTTAAAAACAAGCAGCAAAAACATAACAATGCAAGAAGAAACACAAATACAGTAAAAGCAGCTGAATAAAGTTGGAATTTTTAAGTTAAGTGGGAAGGGAGGAAACAGAAAATAATTTGTGTTTAAGAAACTAAGGGGGTGGGCCTTCCCAACTGATCTGTCCATACTCAGTAGAATGAACTGATGAGATGGGACTAGGAGGAGTGTGCAACATCAGATTTCTAGCAGGGATGGGCAATTCAAAAGCCACCAAGATCAACAATATTCAGGCAGAGTATAGCAAGCAAGTCAAACAAGCATACCAGCTAAATAGGAAGACCAGAAATTCACATATCACTGCCCTGGACATAAGAAATTTTACAGAATACATAGGCATTACATAATGGAGTATGAACATTTGGTCTCTGGGGTAGAAATAGCTTCTATAACACCAATGAGCCATGCAAGAATATGGTTAACACAGCAAGAGAAAGACAGGCTAATTTAGAGAAGTACTGAAGATTCTCAGCATATCTGATCAAAAAAGAAGGACACAAGAAGAGCTGGGTATGACATTATAGAAATAGGTGACACAAGTGGGGAAGGAGTAGAGTGATAAAGGTTAGTGAAGGAAAACACAACAATTTTTAAATCAAGATAAATACATATAGAAGAATGCTCACTCAACCAAGAATGATAGAGAAACGTATGCAGCTACAGAAAGAGAAAAGTTTGTGGGGTATAAAGCTAATAGACCAGCAGACAAGAAAATATCTCAAATTATATAAAAATGGGAAGATGAACAATCTGGAGGGAAGAGGCAGCACTGGAGAAAATATTTCTTTCAGCAATAACCCCAAAACAACAAAAGCCTTAGTGGTATGGTTGAAACAGCAGTAGACACAAAAACAGGATATGTTAGAGGAATTCAGAAATTGTATATTGAGTAAGGAAAGTGGAACTGGAAGGAAAATCATGAAGACTTGAGATGTAATTGGGAGCTAGACCAAAACAATAGAATAGCCAAAGAAAAGGAAATCCTGGTTAAATGACTAGATAAAGAGGGTATTAGAAAAAAGTCTGGGAGAAGATGGCAAAGGGAAAAATTCTGGAAAATGATGGGATCCTCACAGAGGTGTGAGATCTGGTAAAAAATAAGATAACAGAAATCTGGGTAAGACGTTTTATAAGGTGCTGAATGGGGAAGAACCTCCAGATTCATGGAAAGGGGGTGATAATTGTGGTTATGCCCAAGGCAGGAAAAGACCTAGGTCTTCCTTCCTCCTATAGACCAATTTTAATATTGAATGTTTCATGCTAATAACAGCAAAAAAAATTAAATTCTTTCAAGGATAGTACACACAAACCAAACAGTTTGTGGGGGAAGGAGGATGGTGGATAATTCAATAAGAACATTATTGCTGATGATGGTAGATATTCAATAAGAACTCTACTGGTGATGCAGGATAAACAGAAGGAGCAAGAACTATCCCTAATTTCTCTAGATGTTGAAAAATCTTTTTATAGCTTTGAGTGTAATTATGTTTTTAATTATCCAGAAATATGGGGTTTTCCAGGAAAGTGGATAGAGATGATAAAAACTACATATAAAAGTAAAGATAAGAGCAGGACTGGCACAGAAATTAATGCAAAAGGGTATCATGTAACCACTAACAAAAAAATGAGGGACTCAAGGGTAAGACGCTATAGCTAGGGATTTTTTATTTTTCCCCACTAGTTGACCTGCTGTAGGTGGATTGGACACTAAATTGGCCCTAGGTGTGTGTGTGTGTGTGTGCCTTCTGTGGAAGGTTGGGCACTGGGCTGGCATCTCGACACAGTAAAACTCCACTGCCAACCATGAGCAGACAGGTGATCCACTATGGTGATCCCTAACCGGGAAAAAGCTGAAAGAGGAAGAAGTTGTGCTCTACAATGGTCTCTTAGTATCTTGGCAACGCATTCTTACCAATTGTCTTCATAGCAAACCGCGCATTTACATCACTGGGTCTACTACCTACCTTGAACTACTCTATTCTGCCGCAAGAACTTTTCTAGTGTGTCTTAACTGATTTTTCACTTATTTTGTTCTTATAATGTTCTGGTTTTAAAGAGCTTATACTATTATCTGACACTAGAGAGCATGCCCTCCCCCCAATCAACTTATGTCATGATAGAACTTAAAAAAAAAAAAAAAAAAAAAAGGATGGATATTTATACTCTACGTTGAGCATCTCTCCCTCCATCCCCTTCCTTTCACCCCTCCATGCTTTTTCGCCCAGCTGAAATACTCATTGTCAGCTGTATCTAAACAATAGATTAAAAAAGAAATCACAATTGTTTCCATATATATCCCCCTGCCCCCCAGTAACATCACTACCCTGGAACTTTTCCTTGCTTGGATCTCTCAAACCATCTCCTATGAGACTATCATTCTAGGTAATGTTAACATTGAATGGAACACACTGTCCACCTCCCCCACCACAAGCATTAACCTATATAATTTTTCACAAGCATTAACCTATATAATTTTTCACAACTTAGCTCCCCACTCATGTTAGCCAACAATCTAATACTCTTTCGACTGTTGACTGGATTCCTACCTCCCATCCAATCTCTATTATAACCCCTCTACTCTACCTGACTCACTTACTGATCACTTCCCAACTTCCATCAAGAGCCACGCCTTCCACCCATCTAAAGCACACACATGCAGAAACTGCCATAACCCAAGTTTGACCCAAATATATTTAATCATCACTCTTCTATCAACTGGTCATTCCTTTTTTACCTCCCCCTTGAAGAAGCAGTCCAAAAATGTAACACCATATTTCTCAACATTCTAAACTCCTTGGCCCCCATCAGGAAAATAATGGTTAAAACTAACTATGCTCCCTGGATAACCAAAGGCACGCTCTCACTCATGCAGAGAAGACAAAAGTGCTTAGAAATCCTGTCATATGCATAAAACTACAGCCAAACTCCAGCTCTATAGAGAACTTTGAAACATAGCTAAAAAACAAAGCAACCTAAACAAAAAGACATTTTATCTTAATCAAGA
The DNA here is from genome assembly GCF_019279795.1 of Protopterus annectens. NCBI lineage: Eukaryota > Metazoa > Chordata > Ceratodontiformes > Protopteridae > Protopterus > Protopterus annectens. Next base: position 335,654,023 of record NC_056748.1, on the reverse strand, counting down.
AAAGAACCCTTATTCCAACCCCCAAAAATTCTGAACTATCATCAACAAACTATTAAATCCAGGTAATCCTTCCACCCCCAACCCCTCTCCTAACTCCACTTCACTCGAAACTGCCACTCTACTGAATAAACATTTTCATCAACTCTGTACAGAACTTAGTTAAATCTAATCCTAATCCTATCCCTGACAGTGCTCCCCCTCCCTCCCATTCTACTCATTTCTTCATTAAACCAATCTCCACTTCTGATATTCGGTCACTTCTCATTAAGCTTAAACCCTGCTACCCATCTGTTGATAATTTACCACCCCTTTACCTCAGGTTAGCAGCACCCTCCATTGTCTATCCATTTCTCCATACTTATTAAATCGATCTATACAGGAAAACCTTGTCCCTGCCATATGGAAGAAATTCTGTGTTATACCTCTACATAAAGGAGGAAACTCCACTAACCCCTCTAATTTCAAGCCCACTGCCGTCCTATCCCCCCTTTCTAAAATTCTCGAAAAGTGTATACATAAACAGCTCGTTTCATATCTCAGTCAAGAGAAGCCCCTAACTCCCACACAACATGGTTTCCAACCTCATCACAGCACCACTACTGCACTCGTATCATTTTCTCATTCTATCACCTTCTCTTGACAGTAACAAGCTAGCCTCTTGCCTATTTCTCTACCTCTCTAAAGCCTTTGACACTGTATCCCACAATTTCCTTCTCTCCAAACTAGCTCATCTTAACCTCTAACTCTTCGCTTGCCTGGTTCTCTAGCTACTTGTCTGATCAACTACAATTGGTTAGATCACTCTCTGCTACCTTATTTTTCCTTGCTGTTCAATCTGTGGTTCCCCAAGGCTCCATCCTGGGGCCCCTCTTATTCAACAGCTTTACCAACAATTTTCACCACTCCTGCCCACTCTCTACTCTTATCCAATATGCTGACAACTCAACTATCATCTCCTCTTCTGATAATCTACCTCACCTACTCACCCTCAATCAAGAATCTCTGCACTCAGTTGAAAAATGGCTTAGTACCAATCAACTGCTGCTTAACCCTAACAAAACTGAACTCCTACTCTTCCTTCCTAAATCTCTCCAATACCTCAAATCCTCCTTCTCAGTCACCTCTCTAAATAACACCACTATCAAAGTTGAGTCTCACACTAAACTCCTCGGGTTTACATAGATGATGAACTCAAGTTTGACATCCACATCAATAACTTTATTAAAAAGACACACCAAAACTCGGTCTTCTATATAGGAACATAAAATTCCTAACTCCAGAATCCAAAATCTCACTAGCTCAAGCTTTCCTACGCCCCAGCCTGCTATACGCCACCCCTAGATTTACCCACCTCCAAAAGAACCTGTCTACTAAACTTGAACTCACTTACAGTAAAACAAAAGCCAGATTCACCAGTAATCTCCCTTATCGATTGCACCACTGCCTTTCCCTAAACAAACTCCACTGGTTGGAAATCCAACATCAACTGCTCCTACCACAGCTCCACCTGGCCCACACTATCCTACACCAACCCTTAGCTTCTCAATCTCTGGCAAACCTCATCTCCCCTATATTCCTAATCATGACCTACATAGGTCTGACCAACTCTTGCTGCAAATTTCCAAACCCAATAAATCCATTGGCAAAATGCTTTATAGCCACTCGTGTCACTTCTGTCTGAAACAAACTCCATGTCCACATATGCTCTCTTAGCACAACCAATTTTAAATAGCTTTAAAGGAATTTCTGCTCAACTCCCAGATCTGCTCCCGCAAAAACCTCACCTGAAGATCACATTGACTGCCTTTTCCCTGTTTCCCCCTTTTCTACTATTTTCCCCCTCACCTAATTTCCCCCTTTCTTCTTTGTAAGTACCACCTTGTTCCAGAATTTCTCTTTAATTTGGTTCAGCACAATTACATTATTATGTTTTTCCTTTGGTATTACTATGTAAATCCTAAATATTTATTACTTTGTGTATCTCAAATATTGTATAATGTATTTTATTATGTATTTTATTTTCTCTAAATGTTTAATTCTCACTGGATGTTGGAGCTTTTCTTTTCTGGTCTGTTGAAAAAGGGCATGTTATCCATCCAGACTAAACTGGTCAACACCTGACAAAAATAAAATACATAAATAAATGGATAACAAAATTTTTCTACATGTTGATGTTATGATTGCAACAGCACACTCGGAAGATGATATGATAATGCTCTGGGAAATAATGGAAAAAATTGGAAAAAGTATCAGGACAGAAAATAAAAACAAAATTCAGGCAATTAGGATATATACATAGGGGATTAAGATATTTAAGATGTAGGGGGTGGCCACGGTGGTGCAGCAGTTAGCATTGCCGCCTCACAACAAGAGGTTCTCCGGTTTGATCCTTGGCTGGGGTGCCTTCTGTACAGAGTCTGCATGTCCTCCCTGTGGTCACGTGGGTTTCCTCCAGGTGCTCCAGTTTCCTTCCACATCCCAAAGACATGCTGTAGGTGGATTTGACACACTAAAATTGGCCCTAGGCGTGAGTGTGTGCATGTGTGTGCCTTCTGTGGAAGGTTGGACACCGGGCTGGCAACTCGACACGGTAAAACTCCACTGCCAATCATGAGCGGACGGTGAGCCGCTGTGGCGACCCCTAACAAGCCGAAAGAAGAAGATATTTAAGATGTATATAGTCCCTCGGTTTCAGTACACAGGTAAAGTCTTTGGGAGCTGCCTAAAAATCAGTTTTTAAGAAAGATAAAGCAAATGTGGAGAGAGTACATATGGAAAGTCAGCAAACAGAGTAGAGTAGCAAAAACTCAAAATGGTAAACTAAAGAGGCTTGGCAGCACCAGATCTTAAAACAGAACTCTAAGCATGCATGATAGCTAATATTCTGAGACTGGTAGAGTTTCTTTATTGGCAGAATGGAAGAATATGGTATGGGTAAAAAATGAAAAAAAGGAGAAATATAAATACTATGGGAAGCTAGACAGAAAGGAATTGAAATTACCTTGGACAAAATAAAAAATGCGAAACATATTCAGTTGTAAAACTCCAGAGTGGAATTAGTGGAAAAATATAATAGCACCAATATGGAGTACAAATCTAGACAGGGAGACTATAACAGTGACTTGGAGTTGGAGGAGTAAACAGGATAAAGTAAACAAAAAGGAGTTATGCACTCATCATAATGTTCCATCTGAGAAGTTGTACTTCATTTGTCTTTAACCTGTGGGATAGGGATCCGTATTGGATCCGAGCTGGCAACTTTTGCTAGCATCAGCTCCGAGCTCCAGACTCCTCCCCTTACCCATAATACACCTCTACTGCCTTCCATCCCCAGATCGATTTTGCAGAACTTATACTGAGAACCCGACCTGATAAATATACTTGTGACCTATACTGTAGGCTGATCATGCTCCAAGGTCCAGGGGAAGGAGGGAGGGACGGTTGAAGACAAATGAAGTACAACTACTCCGATAGAATGTTATGGTGAGTACATAACTTCTTTATCTGAAGTAGTTTACTTCATTTGGTCTTCAACCTGTGGGACAGATTCCCCAGCTACTAAACTCCTGGGAGGCCCTCATGGAAGGATATTCCAGAGCACTGTGGAACCAAAGGATGCTCTCCTTCTGGAAGTCAAACCCAATTTGTAATGAGAAATAAAATGTATGAGATGTGGACCAAGTAGCTGCAGAACAAATGTCATCCAAAGACACTCTAGACCAAAAAGCTGCAGACGTAGCCATGGATATAGTGGAATAAGCTTTTACCTGACCTATAGGAGACATGCATCTGTCCTTACAGACCTGCAGGATGTATGAAAAAATCCATCTAGCTATAGTGACCTTGGAGATAATTTCCTTCTATAAACCCTTTTTGGGGAAACCTAACAACTGATCAGATTTACGGAAATCTTTTGTCCTGTGTAAATAGAATCGTAACTGTCTATGAACATCCAACAAATGGAGTTTGTATTGCATCTTGTTCACAAAATTGGGAAAAAACACAAGCAAACTAGTAGTCTGATTGATATTGACTTGTGATGCCACCTTAGGAAGAAAGGATGGATTGGTTCAAAGGGAAACTCTGTCTTCATGAAAAATCATGTACGGAGGTTTGATGGACAAGGCCTGTAATTCTGAAACCCTTCTAGCAGAGGTAATAACCACCAGAAAAGTATTTTTCCATGATAAGAATTTTAGATCTGCAGTTGCGGCAGGCTTGAAAGGCAGAGCGGCCAAAGCTTGAAGAACCATAGTGAGGTCCCAAAAAGGAACAGGATCTTTGACCGGGGGGGGGGGGGGGCGTAACAAAAAGGTGACTTTGATAAAGGCTTTAAACAGTCTGGAAGATGTTAAAGAGGCAGAATTCTCGTCCACATGAAAATGGAGAAAAGGCACCCAACTGAACTTTGACAGTAGAAGAACTAGCTACGTGCTGGAACATATCAGCTAGAAAATCAAGAATAGTGAAAATAGGGACCATGAAAGGGTCTAAACTCCTTTGAGAGGCCCAGAAAGAAAAACGTTTCCACTTACTGTGATCAACTTTGCTGGTTGAAGACTTATGAGCAGCTACCAAAATAAATCTAACTGAGGAGGATAGTCCGGGAGTCCTAGCAATTACAGGAACTGGAGCAGCCAAGATGTGAGCCAGAAGGTGAGACCAAAGGAAGGGAAACCATACCTGGTGAGGCCAGAATGGGGCAATGAGGATCACTTTTCTCCCCAGTCGACAAGCTTTCGGCAGAAACCTCGGAATGAGAGGTGCTGGTGGGTAAGCATACAGAAGACCGGGAGGCCAAGCATGAACTAGAGCATCTCTGGGGGACTCCCCCAACAGGTGGTTCAGAGTGAAAAACTTGCTGCACTTCGCGTTGGAGGGAGATGTAAAGAGATCGTAACAAGGTTGACCCCACTCGCTGAAGATCTGTTCCACTACGGAAAGATTCAGAGTCCACTCGTAAGGCATCAGAATGGTCTGGCCTGCCCGCTAGAATGTTGGACCATCCTGAAATGTGCATTGCGATGAGAAAGTGACCAGTGGAGATCACCAATTTCCACACTCTCATGGCCTTGTGACAAAGGGGGTAAGATCAGGTCCCTCCACGTTTGTTGATATACCAGACTACTGACATGTTTTCCAACCGAATAGCAACCGTTCCCAGAGGAAGAAAGGCATGAAGAGCCTGCAACACTGGGAGGACTGCCCTCATCTCTAGGACATTGATATGCAAGATGGTCTCTATGGAGGACCACAGGCTTTGGACTGTCCTGCCCAAACAATGCCCCCCCCACCCGAGTTGGGAGGCATCCGTGGCCACTGTGGTTTGAGCGGGGGCTGGAACAAAGGGTCGTCCCTCTAAAATGTCCAGAAAGCTCATCCACCATATGAGGGACGAACGACACACTCAACTTAGCTGGATAGGATAAGTTGATGGCAGTTCAACAGGGACCATTGAACTGATAGTGTCCACTGAAGAATCTGTATGTATAACCGAACACATGGAAGAAGAATTATGGTCACTGCCATCGAGCCTAGGGCCCTCAACACCAATTCCACCATTGGAAGATGAGAATGTTAGATCAGGGAGACATGCATCCTCAGGTTTTGAACTCTCTCCGAGATCAGGAATATTTTGCACTGAAGAGCATCTATCCTGGCACTAATGTAGTTGATCACCTGTACAGAGTCTAGGAGAGATTTGGATGTGTTGATTGTAATTAACAGTTGATTGCGATGCCCAAACACCGGACAAGTGTCAGGAAGTAATCCCTGGTTTGAGAAAGTAGACGCCTGGTGGGAGCAGTGAGGAGCCAATCATCCAGGTACGGATAGACCTGAATCCCCTGAAGCCTCAGGTGAACTGCTACAACCGCCATCACTTTAGTAAACACCCTGGGGGCTGTGCTTAGACCAAAGGGTAGGGCTCTAAATTGGTAATGATGGACTCCTAGCCAGAAGCGGAGGAACCTCCTGGAGCTTCAGTGCATTTTTGTGTGATAGTAAGCATCCTGGAGATCTAACAAGCACATCCAGTCGATCTCATGCAGGTACGGCATGATGGACTGTAGCGTGACAACCTGGAACTTCTCTTTGGCAATGGACAGGTTCAGGGTAGAGAGGTCCAGAATGGGCCTCAAGTCCCCTGTTTTCTTTGGCACCAAAAAGAACCTGGAGTAGAAGCCCAATCCGGACTGATCTGGGGGGATGGTTTCGATGGCTCGTTTTACTAGCAGCTTGGAAATTTCCTGTGCTGCTGCCTCCCTTTGCATGGGTGGTACGTCCAGGAGGGATTTGGGGGAACCCATGAAGGGCATAGAGTATCCTCTGGCTAGGATTTGAAGCACCCAGTAGTCCATTATGTACTCCCATGCCACTGGGTGCAAGGACAATCATCCCCCGACTGCCTCCAGAGTACAGCAGTTGGGCAACCCCTTAGGGTTGCAGAACCCCTCTGCCTCTGGGCCGGCATCCATTCTGTCCCCCTCTGTCTCTGGGGGAAGAAGAGCCCCGTGTGTCCACAGAATACTGAGACGTCCGGAACCACATCTTCTTTTGCCCTCTCTGATTCTGAGAAAAGGACTGTTGAGGGTTAGCGAAGCAGATCCCGATAGTAGATGGTGTCTTACCGTCCTCCTCACTCTAGACTAATGTCTCCTTGATGGTCTTACCGAAGAGTGTAGAACTGTCATAAGGGGCATTGGCAAACGACGCCTTGAAGGGTTCAGAAAATTGACATAGCCTGAGCCAGGCTTTACACCTCATGGACCTGCTGGAACCAGCCGCCCTAGCCACTCCTTCCATAGCATGGAGGAGGAGTTGCATGGATGTATCAGATACCGCTTTTAGAGTGGCCATCCTCGCAGAGAATGAAGTCTTGTCCACCTGTGACATGGACTTGGAGGGAGACTCCTCCAGCTCCTTTACTAGGTCGCATTGAACTCTAGTGACATGGGCCAAGTAATTCAGCACCCTGATCGAAAAGGTAGCTAAGGCATACACCCACTTCCCTAGGACGTCCATCATCCGTGACTCCTGGTCAGGAGGGTGGACTGAGGAACTCTCCTGGGCAAGTTCCTTCTTAGTAGCTGCTGCTACCACCATGACATCCATGGGGGAGCACTTATTCCAGGATGGCCTATCAATGGGGGGACTTAAAATTTTATCGGGTCACTTGGGAATAGGCTCTATGGTGTCAGGTTCCTTCCATGCCTGTGAGGTAACCAAATCCAGCAAAGGATCCACAGGAGGGGAGACCCAGGAAGTAGACAGGCCCATGCCCAAAGCTTCCAGGAATACAGACTCATCATAAGAGGGTTTGGGGGCAGAGCAACCTCCCCGCTGCTGCAGGATCTCCATGATGTCTCCAAAGGAGACATCCTTGGGAGGTGATCTTCAGGAACCTTCTCCATCATCTAAATCAGTGTCCTTGGTGAGGGACTCAGGGGAGTCCAAGTGCCTCCTCTTGCACGTATGCTTGTGAGGCACATTCCCATGTGGGGCTCTCTGGGGGCACTCGCTCACCATTTGTTACTTGGGGGAAACCATCTGAGGCTCTTTGAGCATGGGCTGTCCCTCTGGTAAGACAATGAGACCATAGACAGAGCTAAGGCGGGTCTGGGAGGAGTCAGAGGGGGTGGTTAGGGGTCTCAATCCAACAGAGAGGACCCTTTCTACCACATCAAACACCTAAGGAGAACGAACATCCTGGGAAACTAATAAGGAGGCTGGTCTCCCCAGGTCCGACATGAGAATCAGAGCTGGGCCCGAGGTTGACGGAGCTCTGAGGGAGGAAACCTGGCCTGAGCTGATAAGATCCGAAGTGCTCTAGGCAGCTGTTGGCATTGAGGAAACCGGTACCATCGGCACAGACTCCGTGACCAAAGCCAACCTCGGATCTGACTACTACGAAGCCAAAGGTCAGATCATTGAAGAAGAAATGGGTTGAAAGTAAGTGAGCTCCCCCCTCCAGAGGGGAGGGGAGATGGCAAGACCCCATCTGGATCTGTGTACTGATAAAGCACCTAATCATCTTTTCCAGATCCATATCTGACAAGAAGCGGGTTGACCGTGATGAGGCCACGCAGTCCAACCTGGTGGGTCAGTGCACAGTGCACCGAAGCCCAAGAGGATGGATGTGCCTCTTCTGGCTCTGGAGAGAACCTCAGAGACTGGAGCCAAGGGGAGTCACAGGTCTGTGGAGTTTTTCTGGGTGAAGCGAGGTCCAGGGACCTCTTCCTCTTTTTCCTCGTCTTTAACTCTCTCTACCTTTCTCTACCTCTCTTCTTCTCCACTACCACAGGCTTAGATACAGGGGTTTGAGTCCCAGCCTGGGAGGGAGGAGTTGCCAGAGGAATAGAGGAGGGAGAAGCAGCTACAGCAGCAGCTGTGACCGAAGATGAGGAAAGAGAGTCGAAAGGAGGAAGACCACCTTTGACGGCCAACTTGGCCTTCCTTTCCTTTAGGGAGCGGGGGTTGAAGCCCGCACAGATACTACATTCCACGCTCAGGTGAGACACACCCAAACACAAAACACAGAGTGTGGCCATCTGCTGGGGAGAGCTTATGGCCACACACTGTGCAGCACTTCAAAACAAGCTTTTCAGCCATAACAGAAAGATAGCCTCAGAAAAAAACAGGCAAAAATCTTTCTAAATTAGAACACACATTCACTCACCACACACGCTACAGAGAACACTGAGGAGGGAAGGGGAAGCTACTACTTACACCACAAAACAAACTACTCAAACTACCTGAAAACCACTAAGACTTGAAGCACCAAGTGAGGGGAGGAGAAGGGGTACCTATACTATCCTAATCTGATGAAAAGAGAAAAAGTTTTTTTACTCACAAAAAGTTTAATAACCCACTGCTAGCTGGAGGTCAGAAGACACAATGTGAAGCAAATCACGGCAAATGAGATCTGGGGATGGAAGGCAGTAGAGATGCATTATGGGTAAGGGGAGGAGTCTGGAGCTTGGAGCTGATGCTAGCAAAAGTAGCCGGCACGGATGCAATATGGATATGTATCCCACAAGTTGAAGACCAAAATGAAGTAAACTACTTCAGATTATTGGATAAAAATAATAGAAGGGAAAGAATAAATTAATGGACTGAGATGCAAGAGGAATTCCAGCTCAGAGAGTGAACAGAATAAGACCACAAGGGGATCATGACAAGACAGAAACAAAAATAGTAAAGACAAGGATACAGAAGAGACACCAACGACAGTACAGCAGTTTGAAATTAGGACAGAAGGCAGGATGACAAAAGGGTTACTGAAAACAGGGAAAAAGTGGTTGGCTAGACTGTCAAACAAGAGGCAGAAACAGAGAAAATGGAAGTGGGAACTGAAATACAGGAAGCGACAGAGGAAAAGGAATCAGAGAAATAATAAAGCTACCAAAATATGTAACAGAGACATGCAAGTATAAGATCTTTACATGGAAGTGCCTACATAAATATTTTTGCATACCAATAAAGTTAGCTATAATGCTGCTATGGATAGGCTAAAACTGTTGGAGATGTCAAGAGCAGTCAGCCACATGGAGACATATCTTTTGGAAGTGATGAATTCAAAACAGAATTGCAAAGGATAACAAGAATAATTTAAGCTCAAGTGGGGAAACTGACAAAAAAGCTATTTCTTCTAAGATACAAGAACAAAATGAGTAAAAGAAGGTAAGGAATTAACTTAATTATTAAATGACCACTGGGGAAAAAGGCCATAACCAATAAATAGAAAAAAAACAGGACTATTCCACAGGAGACAAAGTGAACAGATAGAAGATCAAGTGTATATAAAAGAGGAAGAAGGACGACTAAAAAGAAAAGGCATATTAAACAAAATGGGCACAGATGGCCTGATGGTCAGGGATAAGTTAGAATATACAAAAAGGGTAAAAGTGGACAAGAGAATGAATATTATGTAGGTAAGGAAGGAATAGTCACCACAGAGGGTAATCTTTGCAGCAATTTAAGATTATGTTGAAAAAGGGAAGGTGAAGGGGAAAGAAGATGAAGTTTAGTAGCAATAGAAGGATTTTTAAATATATAGGAGTTAAAAGGAAAGATTACATACCACAGAATATGCAAGGGGGAGTAACCCCAAGAAAAGGAATTCTATCAAATGAATGCATCAGTTGTGGTTTTGGTTCCTTTTGAAATACCAATAATTAACTCTGTTAATCATTTATGTGTTTGTTTTAATATGCATATTTAAAAATGAACTGCAACAAGGAATAGATCTCATTTTTTACTTTAAAAATAAGTGCACAGTGGGAAAACAAAGGGTATTTTCCTCGTAATTATGTTGGTAAAACAATGAATGGATGAAAAAGGAAGATGTTATCATACGTTGTAAAATCTGGCTCTGGGCTGTTTCACTTGTATTAGGTAGAGAGACATAACTGTTTCAGTCAGGAAAACATATGAACAGCCACCAGAGTAACTATTGTAAGAGCACCATGTATGCACTCTCCACAGAAGGTGTAGTGGTTAGGGCTGAAGAATAAATATTCCTTAAAAAAAAAATCTCCTGCTGGGACAGGATTATTGGCAACAGGCTGTATAAGGATGTTACCACTAAGAAAAACATTTAAAACCTTTGGAGATGCTAATGACAAGATAGAACTGATAAACGTAGGAGAGGACAGCAATGTGCACATGGACAGAGAAGTATCTCAATCTTTTGTCAAATATCTGAGAAAAGTAATATAGTACCATTGCAAAATAACCTGTGGTTTCATGTGTATCCATTTACTTTTTACATTTTTCTAGTATTAGCTTCTGGGCAGATGTGAGAATCTGGACCACTCTGGTGGGGCATGATGACTTTGAACTGTTGTGCGGCTTCAGTAACCACATCATTAGATGGAAAGATTGAAGGCCTGGATGAGGTTAGCCAGATGAGTTGGGTTAGAAGGGCCTAATGTAAAGAGGCCTATCCAGAATATGAGGCCTGAGCAGAGAAAAATAAATTGTCAAAATCAAAAATGGGGCTACAGGAATGACTTTGGACTTATTTTCTCTGGTTTTCTGGATGAATTTAAAAAATAGGGGAAATAAGAGAAAAAGCTTAAAGGAGTGCTGTGGAGTATTTCTGGATGACAGCATTTGTCGAACATTGCAAATGAAGAGAGATGAGGGAAATGAAGCTGCTGCACTTGGCACTGGTTCACAGCAAGGCTTCTCCCAGTGACTGAAGAGCTTCCTTACAACAGACAGACAGAAGTACCACTAATAAGATACAATTCAGTGGTGGAGCATGTCCACTAGAGGATTAACCTCCACAGGAGTGTGATTGACAATCAAAGTGTCCATTGGCCTGTCCTTTTTCCATGTCATCACTGCTTCTCGACAGAAGGTGGAAGACTGAGTACTCCCATACTTATTTCCATATCAAGCCACTACCACAATGTTTCTGTGGATGGCACCACAACCATGAGGGGCAGGAAATCCTGATAGGCCTGAAGGGGGACCCTATCAGTTGATCAAGTTTTCAGAAACTCGAAATTCATATGATTGAGACCATATGATTGAGTTTTTGAAAACTTGAAGCTTCTGAATGGAGATTGCAGTACAATGAGGATCAGGAAATATACTCTTTTTCCTCACTGTAGGGCAATCTCGGAGATGGTACAAATAATGTGCAGGGGGTGTGGGTAAAAGGCAGATTTTTGTGGGGGGGTTATTCTTTAAGGTTTAGGAAACTCAATCATATGAATTTTGAGTTTCTGAAAACTTGAACATTTGACTTAGACCCATATGAAGGACTGCCTTCATGTCCAGTATCTTAATGTACAAACTCATCTCTGTCTGTGCTTCAGCAGTCTGCCCTGATAATGTTCCCCACTCTAGGGCACAGGCATCTTGGAAATGACTGCCCAGAGTTTGGTCTGATATGAGAAATCATGATATCAAATGCAAGTTGCAAATCCTGAAGAGTTTTTCTATGTTATAATGCGGAATCTATTCATGACCGCTGTACGTTTAAGATTTACTACAGAATTCTGCTGTACAATCTAATGAGGAACAAGGTATATAACTGTTGCTACCACCAATCTTCTGAGGCACAGTAATGCAGTGACTAAACCTCTATAATGCAGTGTTTTGTAAGTGACATATCCTGTCTAAATCAAGAAGTGCTTTGCAGGATAGTGTGTCCAGCATGCAACCAATGAATGTAAACAATGATCAATCTATAATGGAGACAGTGTAATACTTTGTTATTTAAAAAATGGAGAAAATTCAGAAGGACTCATATGCCCAAATCAAGCTGTTCAAAATTGGAGAGGTTAAAATCCAGTTTTCCACATAAGGAAACTCCCATATATCCTGAAGCCTTAGGCATACATTTGAACACTAAGAGAGAGGATGAAACGGCATACAAGTGTCCTAAACTGATAAGAAGTGGCACCAATCTAGAAATGCAAAATCTGAAAACCTCCAGCACTCCTTGGATATTAATGGGTAGGTGACTAACAGCAGATCCAGTCTCTCACTGACATACAGAGAAGGATAGACTGCACCATAATTATTCTAAGGGATTCTTTGAGGATTAATTTATTTAGACTTCTCAGACTGAGTACAAGTCTGAGATATCTGTTTAGGCACTGGAAAGAATTGGATTATTTCTGGACTGTTGGGCCCTCTTATATGTTTATTGTCTGCATAAGGTTTAGTATCCATTTTTTCTGCATTCTATTGAAGGAGTGGGAGACCTATTAAAAAAAAGATTAGTGAAGAGAGATGTGGAAGACAATCACATACTCTCTGGATATCACGGTCCTTAACCTGCATGATGTCTAGCTACACTTGCAAGTGGAGGCACAGATGAATCACAGCAGCCTCCATACTGGGACAGCTGGGCAAGGTCTTGGAGATTAGATTGCCATTCTCCCTGAAGGAGGACTGTACTGCCCCCACTGCTGTCAACTGTTCCTACCTTTGGATCAGCTGTTCCTACCTTTGGGCTGATGACCATACTGAAGTTACCATGGTTGTGCTGGGTCCTTGCAGAACTCTGGTTGTTCTGTGCTGCTGGTCACATAAAAACTACAGCTGAAGTACGCTTCGTTGTATCATAAACCACCAAAACAATAGTCACAGCAAACGATTAAAAAAATATATTAACAGCTGAAGACAAACAGCACAGTAGATAGAATATGGGTGAAGTGTTAAAAATAAAGCCTAGGGATGAACAGAGGAATCATTAAACTATCAGAAACAGAAAAATAAAAGGAATATAGTGGATAGAGGACTAATCTGTGGAGAAGGAGCCGATGATTAAAATAAGCTAAAAATAGTGGAACTTGGGATTTTTTTGTTTTTCAAAAACGACATTACAAGTACATAGCCTTAGGACCATTTCACAGATGCTAGCACAAAGCGCAGCAAGAAATATCTGGAGAGACTAGATGGAAGAACATCATGGCTAAAAGGGGAGGGGGCTGTTTTTCTGGTAAAGTGTCATTAGGCCTGCTATTGAGGACAGACCTCCTCATACTAGAATCACTTTTATTAGCAGATTCAAACATTATTTAAAGAAGAGATGAGAATTATTAGGGAAAAGAATGAATCAGAACCAAATGAAAAGCTAATCGCAAAGCATCATAAGGCCATGACCACGCATTATACATTCACATCTAAAGCGTAATGGAAGTACAAATACTTGACAGGTACTGTGTTGTTGCCAAAGGGAAGGGGAATGCAAGGGTGATATTCAGTGTGACAATGCCTAAAATATTTAAATCAGCACTACCCAGTTGTGCATTGTAACTGCTACCTAAAGGAAAATGAAACTATGGAAACTATGTCCAGGTGGAAAGTACGATTTTGTACCTACCATAAATGTAGATGTTCAAGTGTATACCCTGCTGCAGTCATCACACTTGGGTTATCCTGCCGTCAGGCGGTCCCGCAGTCGGCCCGAATTCCAAAGTCTTGGTCCAGCGTCAGTTGCTGTCGCTTCTTCCCTGATGTCAGAGCGCCAGGGGTATATCAGAGGCATCCAACGCCATTTTCTTCAGTTTTTCTTGCCCCAGATGTCAGGTGCCCCTAATAGGTAGGCAAAAAAAAAAAAAAAAAAAATATATATATATATATATATATATATATATATATATATATATATATATATATATACACCCTTAGGCACAAGCAAATACACCACAGAGGTAGTATAGAATAGAGTGGTAGAGATAAGTTTAGCTAGTTCAGAGGGGATGGAGGGAGGGTAACCTGGACTGCAGCAGGGTATACACTCGAACATCTACATTTACGGTAGGTACAAAACTGTACTATGTTCATCATGTTACCCTGCTGCAGTCATCACACTTGGGTAGAATCCCAAAGCTAAGGATGGGAGGTGGAGTCAAACAGGGTTAGAGGAGGCTAGAAGGCCCTGCAAAACTGCAGTGGCGAAGCCAACTCTAGTCTCAGAGTAAAGTGGTAAGTGGTAATGTTTGGTGAAGGTGTGTACTGAACTCCCAAGTTGCAGCTTACAGAATATCCTTGGTTGGCACCCCCCTGAGGAAGGCTGTAGATGTAGCTGCTGCCCTGGTAGAGTGGGTCCTTATGGTAACAGGAACTGGTTTTATATGGTGGGTGTAGCAAAAACGTATACAATGATCTATCCATTTGGAAATGGTCTGTTTTGAGATAGTCTTTCCTTGTGATGCTATAGCATAGGATACAAAAAGCTGGTCAGATTTTCTAAAAACCTTAGTAACATAGCTTCCTGTGGATATCCAAGGAATGCAGGAGTCTTTATCCTTTGTTCTGTGGATTTAGAAAGAAGGTGGGTAAATGGATGGTTTGATTTAGAGCCACACTGGATACCACCTCAGGCATAAAGGAGGGGTTAGTTCATAGGGAAACTCTGTCTTGATGAAAAATGAGGAAAGGCTCTACTGCCATTAGTGCCTGAAGCTCTGAAACTCTTCTAGCTGAAGTAATTGCTAGCAGCAGGGCAGTCTTCTATGATATAAACTTTAAGTCAGCTGAGAAAGCCGGCTCAAAAGGAGGTAGCGTGAGTTTTTCCAGAACAAAGTTGCGGTCTCAAGTAGGTGTTGGTGCTCTCCTGGGAGGCCTAATGTTTTTGGCCCCTCTGAGAAACTGCCTTAGGAGTGGATGTGAAAATAAGGGAGGATCCGTGTTGTAGTGAGCAGAAATAGCTGAGGCGTGGATTTTAATAGATGAAAAAGAAAGCCCTTTGTGTAACATCTCAGTTAGATATTGCAGAATCTGAGGTATGTCAGGCTGAAGGGTATTTTGGCCTTTAGCTTGGTTCCAGGCGCAAAACCTTTTCCCTTTGTCTGAGTAGGCTTTCCTGATGCTGGGCCTCCTGGCCTCCAGAATAACATCCATAACAGCTTGTGAGAGAGGAGTTGGCTGGTTGATTAGGTGATTTGCCATGCAGCCAAGTTTAAGGTTTTGAGCTGGCTGTGTAGAATCTAATTGTCTTGCTGTGAGAGCAGGTGGGTAATTTGTGGTAGAATCCATGGTGGACCCTGGGCCATATTCCTTAATAGTGGGTACCAGTGCTGGCGTGCCCAGTCTGGGGCAATGAGTATCATTCGGGGTCTTTCCATCCTGACTTTCAGTAGCACCTTTGTGAGAAGGGGTAATGGAGGAAAGGCATATACTGTTAGCATTTTCCAACTGAATGAGAGTGCGTCCACTTTCCAAGCTTGATGGTGAAAAGTCCTTGTGCAAAATTTTGTTAACTGATAGTTTTGAGGGCTGGCAAACAGGTCTATGTCTGGGAACCCCCATTTTTGAGCTATCATTGCGAATACTTGTGGATCCAGTTTCCACTCATGGGGATCCATGATGTTTCTGCTTAGGTCGTCTGCCAATGTGTTCTTTTTTCCTGGCAGGAATTGAGCTTGTAACTGAACTTGGTAAGCCAGTGCTGTGTTCTACAAGGTCATTACTTGCCTGCATAGAGGGTAGGAGTGTGTACCCCCTTGTTTGTTTATGTACCACATTACTGTGGTGTTGTCTGTCCTTATGATAAGCTGTCCTGGATGCAAGAGGTCCTTGAAGGCTGTCAGAGCATTTTGTACAGCTAGCATTTCTTTTTGATTGATGTGCAGATTCCTTTGATCTGCTGTCCATAAGCCTTGAACGCACCGTCCTGCCATGTGTGCCCCCCCAGGCATAGTCCGATGCATCTGTTGTCATAGTTTGCCTGGCTGGGGGTAGGGTGAAAGGCTGACCCTTGTTGAGTTGACATGCCTGTGACCACCATAGATACTCCTGTTGAAGGCAGGGAATGAGAGTTATCATTGTTTCCAAGCTGTGGCTGTGTTGAGTCCATACGCTTTTTAGGTACCATTGTAATTTCCTCATATGCAGTTTTGCAAATGGTATTAGTAGTATGCAAGATGCCATGAAGCCAAAGGCCTGCAGAATTTTTCTTGCAGGGAGTTGGGTCTTTGTTGCCATTGTTCTGAAGTATTGAGTTAATTGTAGTTGTTTGTCTGGCGTCAGATAAGCCATCTGGGCCATTGTATTCAAGCTGGCACCAAGGAATGTCATATTTTGTGAGGGCACTAGTTTTGATTTCTTTTCATTTACTGTGTACCCTAGGCAACTTAGAAGATGTTTTACAAAAGCCAGGTGTTGTAAGAGAATGGCCTTGCTTTCTGCTTGGATGAGACAGTCGTCCTGGTATGGGTATATTTGAATTCCTCTTTGTCTGCAGTATGCAATTACTGGTGCCAGGCATTTTGTGAATACCCTGGGCGCAATAGATAAGCCAAAGAGCAGTGCAGAGAATTGGTAATGGGTTGAACCTGCAATGAAACGGAGGTATCTTCTGCGATTTTATCTGATAGGGACATGCAGGTATGCCTCCTTGAGGTCCAACGTTACTAGCCAAGCTTTCTTGCCCAACATGGGAAGAAGCTGCTGTAGTGTTAGCATCTTGAATTTGGGTACTTGCAAGAAGGTGTTTAAAATTGAAAGGTCCAGAATGGGTCTCCAAGCATTGTCCTTTCTGGGGACTAGAAAGAGCCTTGAGTAAAATCCTTGGCCTTGCTCCTGTGTAGGTACCAGTTGAATGGCTCTCATGTCCATGAGAGCTGTAATTTGGTTTTGTGCCTCTGCCCATTGATATTGTGGCAGGTTTGGCATTCCTTTTATCCTTGGCAAGGTGTGGAAATGGAATTTGTATCCATGTGAGATAATGTCTAGGACCCATTTGTCCTTTGTGACGATGCGCCAGTTGTCTGCAAAAAGTGCTAATTTTCCTCCCAAGGGAGCTGCCAAGAGAGTTTTGCTTGGCAGTTTGAGGTTTAAGTCATTGTGTTTGCCTTCTAGTAGTTTGGGACTTGTCTTCTCCTTCCTTCTGTGTTGCAGTGCCCCATTGGCGAGGTTTGTAAGGGATTTGTGCTTGTCCTCTGCCCCTTGGGTGCCTGCCCCTTGGGTGCCTGTATTTACCCCTCTGTGGTCTGTCAGAAGCTGGAAAGGACCAATTTTTTGTTAGCCAATTTCTGCTGAAGCGTGGGGGCTGTACCTGTAAGAAATCTTTGACCACCTGCATAGATTTTGCCTTATCCTCCATTTTCTTTAAAACCTCTTATGCTTTAACTCCAAGTAAGACATCCTGCTGTAAGGGTGCATCCAGTAACTTTGCTTTAACATGATCAGGCAGAGATTGTTCCTTTAACCAAGCATGTCTACATATAACAGACCCAGTAACAGCTGCTCTAGAGGAAGCTTCCAAGGCATCAAAACCACATTGTAAAGTATGTTTGCCCACCTGTTCAGCTGCATGCAACAGATCTTGCATTTCCTTGAATTCAGACTGTTGAGGGTGCGTGCCCATCTTTTGTTTTATTTGAGACATTAGGAATTGCTGGTATTTAAGCATGTGAAATTGACAATTTAGTGCTCTCATAGCTAGAGTAGTTGAGGTGTAAACCTTCTTCCCCCACCTATCTAGTGCTCTGGAGTCCCTTTCTGAGGGTACAGGATTTTTAGCCATAGAAGCCTTAGCCCCTTTGGGACCCTGGGAGATTGTCTCTGGATCAGCAACAGGGCTTTTGTAAAGGAATTTGTGTGAGTCAGGCACTCTATAGTATCTATCTGGTTTGGCTGGAGCAGGAGGCAGAGAATCTGGATTTAGACTAGATTCTAAGAAAACATCATCCACAATGTCCAAAACTGGGGGTTAGCAAGTGGTCTGTGCTGGGGGAGTAAAAGAAACTCTCGGAGCCTTTTCTTTGAGTCGGACTAGTCCTGACCTTCCCAGTGGAAATGTTCCCTCATGGTATGCAAGGTTTCCCCAAAAGGAATAATCTTCAGGGGGAGAAGCTGAGGGAATGGAGTCTTCAGCATCAGAATCTTCATAAGGGGGAAAGGAGTAATCCTGTTTCTCAGGGGAGTCTGAGGAAACAGACACTTGATCAGAGGAGGCATAATCTTCCTCTTGTCTAGGCCTTTTGTCGGGGGGGGGGGGTTGGGAACCCCTGATCAAAGAAATCAAATCTTCAGCCATTTTAAGCATCTGTTTCTTAGGCATAGGGCCTTGACCTGGAGACTGAAGTGTAAGCTTTTTTGGTTTCAGAGGAGTCTTAAGCTTAGCATAAGATCTTATGGTGAGAGTAGTCGGTCTGAAGACACCTTCAGAAACTGAAGGTGTTACTACAGCACCGGCTTCCCCTACTGCAAGGTCGTCGGTAGGGCCTAAAGAAAATGGCTGCATCACCTAGAACTCTCTGCTGGGGGATCCGAAGTGGTCTGGGGATCCAATTCAGTGGTAGCCAGGGGCTGCGTAGGCACCTCACTGAAAACCGGAGAACCGGTGAATGGCCCAGCCGTGGCCTCGGAGTCTGGCTTTGATCTAGGCTGCCTGTCTTTATCCTTGCGTTTTTTATGCACGCCTGTAGTCGGTTGCTCCAACGGCATACTGTAATAAAATTTTCTATCGAAGTAGTGTCATGCGAAATCAAAGCGTCGCTTTATAGTTCGCTTATTGAACCTAGCACAAAACCGACAACCAATGACGTCATGGTCTGGGCCTAGGCAAGGTATACAAAAAGAATGAAAGTCCTTATGAGGTATTTGCTTCCCACAAGAAATGCAATTATTAACTTTTTCTGACATCGGACTGAGGCTAGAAAAGGTTCCCCAATGGGGTACTTAGCTTTGAAGACTTCGGACTGAAACTCGATTCGAAAATCTCAGGTGTCTGCCGACCGGCACTTGCGGACTGCTTCTGCTTCGTGCACCGCGCGGCAAGAAAGACTGAAGAAAATGGCGTTGGATGCCTCTGATATACCCCTGGCGCTCTGACGTCAGGGAAGAAGCAACAGCAACCGATGCCGGACCAAGACTTTGGAATTCGGGCCGACTGCGGGACCACCTGACAGCAGGATAACCCAAGTGTGATAACTGCAGCAGGGTAACACAATGAACATCAAGAAGTCCTTAGCCTTGTCTTGGGGACAGGAGAAATTCAAACAATACCTATACAAATGTACATTGCGGATGCATTACTAACCCCTACTAGCCTTCTTCAGTGCTCAAAAGGACATCTTTAAAACAGGGACCAGCATTGCGGTCAGAGTGATGCTCCCATGACACTAAATATAATGGAATGACAAAAAGAAAACACAACTCAAAATATAATAAAGTAGAGGTTTATTGTCAAGATAAGAAAAAAACCTTCCTGGCTCTTCAGCTATATGCTTTCAAATGAGTACACCAATACCAGGATACCCGTAATTGTATAGCAAGCTATTATCCATTTAATTGAATATAACCAGTCAAATTATCAGTGATGGACAGGTTCCTATTGTATGTTCAGAGGCTGTAAGTGAGCTAACTGGAAATGTGAAAATGTAACTGCTATTAGAGGACAGTACATATCAAGTCAAAAATTGTTGAATTTTATTCTTTGAATTACAATGATACCTGAGTTAGTATATACAAGTACTAGGAATGTGGGTGCAGCCCCCACACTGGGGGATGCAAGGGGCATGATTATAGAGGGAAACTATGACTTATGAACTTTACTGTTATTTCAGAAGACTTGCACTTAACTTTCTGGAGTTTCAGGACACATGGTATCAAGTCTTGAACTTCCAACAGGATGCCATGAAGAAATTATAATACTGACAAGAGTTGTATAAAGAAACATAATGCTTATAACATTTTTATTTATTTATTTATTTATTTAACATTTGTTGACAAGGAAAGTCTGACTAGGACAGAGCCTAATTTTAGTGGAGGCCCAGGGAGAAATGCTCCAGATGCAGGTCTTTAGAACATGGGAGGAAACCAGAGCACCCGGAGAAAACCCACATGAACACAGGGAGAATATGCAAACTCCAGACAGAAGGCACCCCAGCCGAGAATCAAACCGGACAACCTCTTGCTGTGAGGTGACACCGTTAACCACTGCACCACTGAGCATTAGATATCCACTGAAACAAATCACAGAGTTGTTAAGACAATTCAAAACTGCTTCTATTATAATTTCAAACAGACTGGACAAACCTTAACTGATTTTTTTTTAACAAAAAGGAATGGTGTACAATGGCAATCCTTCTTACTGGAATCAGAATGCTTTTAAAATGGAGTGTTGTTTTATTTGGTGTCTCACACAAGTTCCTTCAGCTTTTCTTTTTCCCCCTCCCTTTGCACTTTCATTTTAAATAATCTATTTAGTTCTGCTGTGCAACCCTTGTGCATGATGCACATAAGAGATACTCCAGACAGAGACCAGTATGTACCCTACTCACCAAATTCCTTATAGCTAATAAGTCTGGTTCAAGCCAATCTGAAGTTTACATATGTAATAAGAAATATATTCAATGTACTAAAAACAAAGAACAAAACTCGTGGTACACCAAGCCATTGTAAGGAATGAATTTATTATATTTTAAGCACTTCTGGCAAGGAACTTGGACTTCATCAGAAAACTATCACAACTATGAAACATGCTTTAAATAACCATCTCCATAGTCACATGAGATTGGAATCCTATTTTAAATAATTTGTACTTTGTGACTGTTCGTTTTATAACTGTGGTTTGAATGTTTATGTTTTTGTACAATATATTTTTCTTATATTTTACTAACAGGATAGTTTTTTAGATCATTGGTTGATTTATCTCACAGCTTGGGTACTGCAGGTTTTGTTCTTTTGGGGTTTTTTTTGCCTTTTTATACAAAGAAATATAAATAATAAATATGATTACATTCTTAATCTCAGATCTCGCTTCCGTTTTCCCTAAAAGGTATTTTCACCCCTTCATACATTCACAAATATAAAATGGGAGACTATTTATATAAAATTATATTCTATATATGCAGATGCAGCTGACTACATCTCATCATATTTCCGTCTTCTTTTCCCAAACAAGTCAAGATATTCATTCACTACAAAATGACATTTACGGTACATCATTAAAACATTTTATGCATCCCCCTTTAAAGTACACTCCCAGTGACAAACCTTCCTCTTCTGTTACCACTTGTTTTATTTCTATTTTCCTTACTACTGGTTTGCTGTGGCCTGGCATCAGCCATTCCCATTTCCTGATTCACCAAATAAGCCTGCGAAGAAGGTGCATCTTTCCCATTTCAGGAGAGTAGCTCTATCCCCAAAGTGTAATCCCACTGACCTCATAGTTGTATAGTCTCCTTCCTATGTTCTCCTACTGGTGTCCTTGGATACTCACATGTTCTGCTTTTGCGGCTTGCCATTTCAACCTTCCCATTATAAATATTGCAGCCGCACTCCCCATTTCCATATAAGGCCTTGCCATATTTCCTTTGGCTAGCAACATTCTTCCGTATCTGCCAATTCCCAAACCAACTTTTTCACCTCTCCCACTTCAAAAGAATCATTTCTCCTCCACTGCTAATAATGACTTTCTTTGTCATGAATGCTTCAATCCAAATCTCCTTGGAACTTTCAATAACATCAACTGTCCAATCCAGGGAAAAACTCTCCTTGACATAAACATCTCCCTTTTGAACATTCTATTCAGCAAAGCTTGCACCTGCCTTAAACTGTGCCAAGCCTCCACACTCCCAAAAAATATGAACCCATAAATCTAAATGGGCTCCATTACATTCACTCCTGAGTAAACTTTAGTAATCCTTCTAAAAGCATAAAAATGCTGATACAACACTTCCATGTAAAGACCTTGGTACATACCTTCAGATCTAGAGAGCTTGAGCCCACTTCCATTTCATTGTCACCTCTCCCACTTCCCTCTCCCATGGTTCCTTCATTTCTTCTCAACATGCTTGTTCATTGAACCGGAGTACTGTATGCCTTTGACAATACAGCCCTACATATTTCTGATTCCACCCTAAGTTCCTTAACCACCCTAACTCTGACAACTGTAGCTATTCTTTCTTACATATTAACTTTCTCAATGCAATTACCACCCCTGCATATTCTTACTTTAATTCATCACCCAGCTGATATTATGCTTTTATCTTTGCCTGTGATTTGGGCCTTTTCCCTCCAATATAATTGTTCAATATTTAATATCTGTTGGCCTTTTCCACCAATACAAAATATTTGCACTTTCCCAACTTTTCCTTTCCTCCTACTGAGAGAATCTCTTACATCTAGCCTTTCCTATTTCTGCTATCCACCAACTTCTTAAACTCTGCAGCTCTAATAAAAATGGCTGTTCTCTTCATGGGTACTCCATTAACACTCCCATTACATCTGTCCCATTTCTTAATTTGACATTCATTTACCAAGCCATCTTCCTCTGCTACATCTCATAGCTACCATTAATACCTCCTCTGAAGATCAAAGATAGACTACATGCTTGCAAGCATGTCAATGTCTGAGATACCCATTTCCCCCTTTATCTTTGGGTATAACCACATACTTCTACTCTAGTCTTGGCTTATCATCCCAAAAAAATGTGACACTTCATGCTTCACCCTTTTGAAATAAATAACTTACAATATTCACCAAAAACATCTGCCCTTGTTACAAGATCTGAGGCAGAATAAATAAACTGTAATACTTGTACCCTTTGATCCAGACTAAACAAAGTACTCTATCTTCTAAACATCCTCCAGATTGTCCAACATATTCACATATGTCCTCTGAAAAATTTCCTCTATACATTCCTTCAACCAAATGCCCACTTTCATTGCCTCAACATAAATAAATAATTGCATTTCTCCTGTAATCTTCCCTGTGGATCAAAACTAACTATCAATGTTTTGACTTTTCCTGATTTGCCTTTTACTCCGGCTTCAGTTACACTTTCTCAACATTCCCCATAATTACACAGATCTTCCTGTGGACATGCAAGTTTCTAAATAATCCATAAAATAACAATCTCGTTCATATTGACCCCCCTCCCCATACCCTCTAATATCCCAACTGTGAATTCGCATTGCTAAAGGTTCTAGGTATACTGCAAATAAAAGGGAGAAATAACATCTCTCCTTAATGCTTGTCCTAGAGCCTGCACATACATCTTCTAAACAACCCAAACAGGTACCATCACATGACTTTATTGAATGTATTCCTTGGATCCAGTGATTGACAAATCACTCAGCTTTAATTAAGCATCTGCATTACTAAGATTACCATCAACCCCCCTTTTTCACCATTTTCTAGATGGGATCAGGGTATTGTTATCAGTCGCCATTGCTCTGGATTCAATGCCATGCTCCTGCCTTCTTCAACATTCATGCTCGACTGTCACAGATCTTCTCTCACACAATCCATCTGCCTCTTTGCTGGATGTCTTAGTTTCCTCTCACCTTCTTCCTGTCCGTCCCAAATCATCTTCACCAGATTTTCTTCTGCTTTTCTGCACATGTCTAAACCATCATTTGTTCTCTGATCTTTTCTGCAATTGAAGCTGCTCTGGCTTCTTCTCTTATACCATCATTTCATCATCTATCCCACCGTGTGCAGCCCACCACATTTCTCAGGCACTTCCTTTACTGCCTGGGTTTTTATACCATGCAGTAGTACTGGTTCCACCACTGTCTTCTACACCGTACTTTTCAGCTTTTCTGGTATTTTTCTGCAATTCACTACACCTAAGACTCAATGCCAGTTGGCTGCAGCCCCTCTGATTTAACATCTCCATCCAGACTTCCCTTCTCCTCAACTATCCCTCCAAGATACTTGAAGCTATTAACCTCTCCCACCATCTTCCATTCTATCTCAATTTTCAGCTTCTTCCGATTTTCCCAGTTTGCCGCCATTACCACTATATTATCTGTGCTTAGTTTAATTCCATGTGCCTTCCATTTTGTTTTCCATTCCCTTATCCTTTGCTGAAGTTAAGAAAATCCTTATAAAAACATTATCAGCTGTCCTGCATCTTCACACAAACCCACACTGGTCTCCATGTACAATTCTAGGTAATACTCTTGCTACTCTAGTGAATGTTATAATCATGGTTCAATATTGATATGGCCCTGTAGGAGGATAAAACCATTGGATTCTTCAATTCCTTCAATATCACCAAGATAATCTCCTTCCAAGTCACTGGTGGAATACCCCCCTCATGCATCTCATTCCACAGATGCTGTGAAATATCTGAAACCCTGTCATTAACCAATCCCCATACCACAATTAGCATCCCATCTTTTCCTGGGGGTTAATTATTCACCACACCTGTTATTTCTTCGCTTGCACTTTACCTGCTAGTATCCTCCTGTCCTCTGTCAACACTGGAAAATTTAGGCTCTCCCACTTGGTCCACTCTCCATCCTGTCAGTTTAACAGCTCTTGTTCCTCCCAGTATAGCACTTTAAAGGCTCCTGCAGTCTTTCAGTATATCCCCCCAGCAATGTTAGTTCCTCCCCAGAATCCTTTTTTTTTCATTTTATACTCTCTCTCACTACTTCCTGTTGCCTCATTTTCATTGCACGAGCCTGGGTCTCATTGCCAGGACTTTTGTTGAATAGGGTGACTTTCTGAAGTACCTCTGCCTCAAAGCCAATCTCCTAACCAGGCTTTCTAGCAACTTCCAACAGTGATCGGTTGAGGAAAGAACCAGCTTGTTCAAATTGCAAATAGCAAAAGATGTTCACCAACTGTATACACCGATAAATTCAATATGAGAAATAACACTCAAAGGCAGCAATAGCGTAATAAACTTTACTCGGTAACCGCTTTCGTCTTAAGACTTCTTCAGAATACATTTTAAAACCCACAACACTGTTTAAATAGTGTCAATACTGATTTACATTCAATCATTCTATTAAAACGAATTAATTATTAAAGAAATACTACTTAAAAAGTCTCAATTCGACATTTTTGTCAATGGATAGCTTGCTGTTTTTTAAAAAACATTTAATGTTGATGGAATCATTTAAGCCTGGAGGCCTATCTGATTTTAGCCTTATTTGCCACAGGGTCTCCCTTTGTTCGACATAATTTTTGAAATCACCCCCCCTCAAATCTGATTGACAAACTTCTATCACTGAAAATAAAATTTTTTTAAAATTATGGCAAACCAAAGAATGTTTAAATAAGGCATTCGTCTCATCCCTACATTTAATACTATAAAGGTGTTCACGAATTCTTGTCTTCAAACATCTGGTTGTCATACCTATGTAGAATGCGGTACAACTACTACAAAAACTGATGTATATGACACCCTTAGTATTACAATTAACATACTGAGGTACTTCAAAAGTTCTATCCATTGTTCCTATTACTAAACAAGGTCCTTGTAAAATAAATCTACACATGTTGCATTGGAAACAGGGGAACATGCCTTTCATTTTGGTGTTGTTAGATTCTAAAGCTTTGTTGTTGTTTTCTAAAGCTTTTTTAATATTAAAGGTGTTTCTTAAAACAAAATTAGGTTGCCCCCCCAACTATTTTACTTATATCAAAATTCCCCTGTAAGATTCTCCAATTTTTTCTCAGTACTTGTTTTATCTTAGTACTATCAATGGTCATGTCTAAAGAACAGACCACTTTACTATGTACTGAGATACTTGTTGAACCTGCAACTGAAAAAGTATTATTTAATATAGCTGGATAATGGGTATTTCGTTTATATAACACTTCTTTTTTTGTATCTTCTAAAAGCAAGGTATTATATCCCGTTTATAAACATGTTTTTAATGAAATC
The DNA here is from genome assembly GCF_019279795.1 of Protopterus annectens. Lineage (NCBI taxonomy): Eukaryota > Metazoa > Chordata > Ceratodontiformes > Protopteridae > Protopterus > Protopterus annectens. The sequence continues at coordinate 335,627,919 of NC_056748.1, read as the reverse complement.
TATTTCTTCATACAAGTCAGTTTCCTTTGTTGTCATTCGACAAGCTCTTATAAATTGTCCCTTTGGTATGTTTTTTATTATGTGGGTTGGATGTCCACTTTGAAAATGAAGATAACTATTGTTTCTTTCCTGAAAATACCACTGTGAAACCTTAATTCAAGCGGGTCCCACCAAAAAGAAACATCAATGTAGTTAATTTTCAATCCTATTTCTCCCTCAGTAAATTTCAAAAAGTCAACTGAATTGTTGATAATGGAAAGAAATTGGGTGACTGTATCGCTATTTCCTTCAATGATGAAAATTAAATCATCTACAAATCTGTGATACAGTAAGATGTTAAAGTTATTTTTTATTGATTTAAGAAATTCTTCTTCCCACCACGACATTACTAGGTTAGCATATGAGGGTGCAGCTGGAGACCCCATAGCTACCCCTCTTTTTTGTCTGTAATAGGTGTCCCCAAAAATAAAGTAATTGTGATGTAATAAAATATCCAAAAACCTGCAAATGGTGGAAATCTGACCCGCTTCATATTTCATTTTTTTACTTAACAATTGTCGTATGGCTTCAACCCCTTCTTCATGGGGGATGCATGTATATAAGGAAACCACATCTAAGGTGAAAATGATATGATGACTTGGATCAAATATGTTGCTGTCATTAAAGTCTTTTAGTTTTTCCAAAAAATGCCAGGAATCCTTAATAAAGGATTCTTGTTGGGAAACTAGTGGCCCTAAAGTTGCATCTATAACTAAAGATATTCCCTCTGTGGCTGAATGTGGTGAGGAAACTATTGGCCTGAAAGGTGGGTCCATTAAATTTTTGTGTATCTTCGGTATTCCGAAGAAAATTCCTATTCTAGGTTTATCAATTACACAAAATTCATAGACTTCTAAGTCTATCTCACTTGACATGAGGGCATCGTACAAAAAGGAATGGATAGTTTTATATTTCTTATTTATTTCATAAAGTGGAACTACTTCATATTCGTCAGTATTTTTTAATATTTCCAACATTTTCCCTTTGTAAGAGTCCTGTGTCATGATAACTAAATTCCCACCTTTATCACTTCTCATAAACCTTATGGTGTTGTTTTTCTTACGTAACTCATTAAACGCCTTTCTATCTTTGAATGACAAATTATGACTAATTTTAGTATTCTTTGCTAATATTTCTTCTAATTCCTGTATACATATATCTTCAAAAACTTTTATGGTATGATTCAACTGTGGATTATAGGTGGAAGGCTTAATTAAACCTTTTTCAGCCATGGGAATATCATGCATTAGATAGTGTAGATTTAACTTTCTGACATATTTTTTAATATCCACTACAGTTTTGCCATAATCAGCTCTTTTTGTGGGGACAAAGTTGAAACCAAGTTTTAAAACACTTATTTCATGGTTGCTGAAAACAACATCAGTTAAATTTATGATTTCAAAGTCTTTTGTTTGTGATGATAAGTTTCGTCCACTGAAGAACTTGATCCCAGAAACGTACGGCTCCTGGTTAGTATAATTTTTTTCACTGAAGGCGTTTTTTTGCCAAAAAAAGTAGATGTTCTTGATGTTGCAGTGGTAGAAACTTTATTGACACAACCAGTTTTTCCCCCAACATTGTTATCATCATTGGTTTCGTTTTCTAAAATCCTGTCAACTAGTTCGTGATCATCTGTGTGATTAACATTGTCATCGGTTACAAAATTCTTTCCTGTATCTGCACTGGTAGTAGCTTTAACCAGTCCAGTCGGTTGTCTGATCCCATTGATAGTTTCATAACCAACACTTTTTGTTTTGTTTTAAATCTGCTACATTATAATTACGTGCATTAATTTTCTGAGGCACTTGCTTTTTAAAATTGTTTTCTCTGTACCCTGGGACAAAATGGTTATAGGCAGATTTAGATTCATAAGCCGTAATGTCCCTTAACCGTTTAGAATGTTTCCTGTTTGTAACCTCTTCGGCATGTTTTTCTACTTCCTTAACCATTTTGTCAAAAAGTTCCGCCTGTTTGTTCTTATCAAGACACATAGTTTTAAGTTCAACCTCTAAATGACAAATGTCATCTTTTAAGAGGCTCATTTTCTCTAAATTATTGTCAATTAACAGTCTCAGAAAAGATAACCCTGCTTCGTTGAAAAAATTAACCAAAACTTGGTACATTGGATCTCCGATGAAAACGCCATTAGGGCATTTAAAAATCTCAGCCCCTTTATACCTAGCTCTAGGCATCGCTCAAAATAACAGTTCTCTATGAAAATAGAGCGATATCTTTTTAACAATTTACTCAAAAGTTCGATTTTCTTGTTAATTTCTTCATTGTTAAAAGATTGTACATACCCGGTATGTCCGGGTTGCTGAAGGATTCCAAAATAGGTTTTAAACCAAGTTCATTTTGTTGTTTTTGTCCGTGGCTACACTCATTGTAGCCATTAACCTTTTTCGTTTGATTTCCGGAGCAACCGTTGTTTTCCCTGGTTTCGATAACTGTATCAAGTTCGTGGAAAGAACCAATCGGGCTCGAGGCATTCGCCACTGGTTGCAGGTTAGACTTTGAAGCATTCGCTACCAGAAAATTCAAGGAGTTCTGAATATTAATTAAGGTAGCAATAAGTAAATCTTGAGTGTTGGACGAATCCGAACCTGGTGTCGGATGGACAAATCAGATTTGAGGGGGGGGTGATTTCAAAAATTATGTCGAACAAAGGGAGACCCTGTGGCAAATAAGGCTAAAATCAGATAGGCCTCCAGGCTTAAATGATTCCATCAACATTAAATGTTTTTTAAAAAACAGCAAGCTATCCATTGACAAAAATGTCGAATTGAGACTTTTTAAGTAGTATTTCTTTAATAATTAATTAGTTTTAATAGAATGATTGAATGTAAATCAGTATTGACACTATTTAAACAGTGTTGTGGGTTTTAAAATGTATTCTGAAGAAGTCTTAAGACGAAAGCGGTTACCGAGTAAAGTTTATTACGCTATTGCTGCCTTTGAGTGTTATTTCTCATATTGAATTTATCGGTGTATACAGTTGGTGAACATCTTTTGCTATTTGCAATTTGAACAAGCTGGTTCTTTCCTCAACCAATCACTGTTGGTTCTTATTTTTTGTGAAATTTATTTGGTTTTTGTCTCGAGTTACCATGGCTGAGGAAGGTGACGAACAGCTACTGAATCTTACCATCCATCCGACACCAGGTTCGGATTCGTCCAACACTCAAGATTTACTTATTGCTACCTTAATTAATATTCAGAACTCCTTGAATTTTCTGGTAGCGAATGCTTCGAAATCTAACCTGCAACCAGTGGCGAATGCCTCGAGCCCGATTGGTTCTTTCCAGGAACTGGATACAGTTATCGAAACCAGGGAAAACAACGGTTGCTCCGGAAATCAAACGAAAAAGGTTAATGGCTACAATGAGTGTAGCCACGGACAAAAACAACAAAATGAACTTGGTTTAAAACCTATTTTGGAATCCTTCAGCAACCCCTTCGGTGGACATACCGGGTATGTACAATCTTTTAACAATGAAGAAATTAACAAGAAAATCGAACTTTTGAGTAAATTGTTAAAAAGATATCGCTCTATTTTCATAGAGAACTGTTATTTTGAGCGATGCCTAGAGCTAGGTATAACGCCGAAGGGGCTGAGATTTTTTAAATGCCCTAATGGCGTTTTCATCGGAGATCCAATGTACCAAGTTTTGGTTAATTTTTTCAACGAAGCAGGGTTATCTTTTCTGAGACTGTTAATTGACAATGATTTAGAGAAAATGAGCCTCTTAAAAGATGACATTTGTCATTTAGAGGTTGAACTTAAAACTATGTGTCTTGATAAGAACAAACAGGCTGAACTTTTTGACAAAATGGTTAAGGAAGTAGAAAAACATGCCGAAGAGGTTACAAACAGGAAACATTCCAAACTGTTACGGGACATTACGGCTTATGAATCTAAATCTGCCTATAACCATTTTGTCCCAGGGTACAGAGAAAATAATTTTAAAAAGCAAGTGCCTCAAAAAGTTAATGCACGTAATTATAATGTAGCAGAGAGATTTAAAACAAAAAGTGTTGGTTATGACACGATCAATGGGATCAGACAACCGACTGGACTGGTTAAAGCTACTACCAGTGCAGATATAGGAAAGAATTTTGTAACCGATGACCATGTTAATCACACAGATGATCACGAACTAGTTGACAGGATTTTAGAAAACGAAACCAATGATGATAACAATGTTGGGGGAAAAACTGGTTGTGTCAATAAAGTTTCTACCACTGCAACATCAAGAACATTTACTTTTTTTGGCAAAAAAACGCCTTCAGTGAAAAAAACTATACTAACCAGGAGCCGTACGTTTCTGGGATCAAGTTCTTCAGCGGACGAAACTTAACATCACAAACAAAAGACTTTGAAATCATAAATTTAACTGATGTTGTTTTCAGCAACCATGAAATAAGTGTTTTAAAACTTGGTTTCAACTTTGTCCCCACAAAAAGAGCTGATTATGGCAAAACTGTAGTGGATATTAAAAAATATGTCAGAAAGTTAAATCTACACTATCTAATGCACGATATTCCCATGGCTGAAAAAGGTTTAATTAAGCCTTCCACCTATAATCCACAGTTGAATCATACCATAAAAGTTTTTGAAGATATATGTATACAGGAATTAGAAGAAATATTAGCAAAGAATACTAAAATTAGTCATAATTTGTCATTCAAAGATAGAAAGGCGTTTAATGAGTTATGTAAGAAAAACAACACCATAAGGTTTATGAGAAGTGATAAAGGTGGGAATTTAGTTATCATGACACAGGACTCTTACAAAGGGAAAATGTTGGAAATATTAAAAAATACTGACGAATATGAAGTAGTTCCACTTTATGAAATAAATAAGAAATATAAAACTATCCATTCCTTTTTGTACGATGCCCTCATGTCAAGTGAGATAGACTTAGAAGTCTATGAATTTTGTGTAATTGATAAACCTAGAATAGGAATTTTCTTCGGAATACCGAAGATACACAAAAATTTAATGGACCCACCTTTCAGGCCAATAGTTTCCTCACCACATTCAGCCACAGAGGGAATATCTTTAGTTATAGATGCAACTTTAGGGCCACTAGTTTCCCAACAAGAATCCTTTATTAAGGATTCCTGGCATTTTTTGGAAAAACTAAAAGACTTTAATGACAGCAACATATTTGATCCAAGTCATCATATCATTTTCACCTTAGATGTGGTTTCCTTATATACATGCATCCCCCATGAAGAAGGGGTTGAAGCCATACGACAATTGTTAAGTAAAAATGAAATATGAAGTGGGTCAGATTTCCACCATTTGCAGGTTTTTGGATATTTTATTACATCACAATTACTTTATTTTTGGGGACACCTATTACAGACAAAAAAGAGGGGTAGCTATGGGGTCTCCAGCTGCACCCTCATATGCTAACCTAGTAATGTCGTGGTGGGAAGAAGAATTTCTTAAATCAATAAAAAATAATTTTAACATCTTACTGTATCACAGATTTGTTGATGATGTAATTTTCATCATTGAAGGAAATAGCGATACAGTCACCCAATTTCTTTCCATTATCAACAATTCAGTTGATTTTTTGAAATTTACTGAGGGAGAAATAGGATTGAAAATTAACTACCTTGATGTTTCTTTTTGGTGGGACCCGCTTGAATTAAGGTTTCACAGTGGTATTTTCAGGAAAGAAACCTTTACGAATAGTTATCTTCATTTTCAAAGTGGACATCCAACCCACATAATAAAAAACATACCAAAGGGACAATTTATAAGAGCTTGTCGAATGACAACAAAGGAAACTGACTTATATGAAGAAATAGATTTTATTAAAAACATGTTTATAAACAGGGGATACAATACCTTGCTTTTAGAAGATACAAAAAAAGAAGTGTTATATAAACGAAATACCCATTATCCAGCTATATTAAATAAAAAGGATACTTTTTCAGTTGCAGGTTCAACAAGTATCTCAGTACATAGTAAAGTGGTCTGTTCTTTAGACATGACCATTGATAGTACTAAGATAAAACAAGTACTGAGAAAAAATTGGAGAATCTTACAGGGGAATTTTGATATAAGTAAAATAGTGGGGGGGCAACCTAATTTTGTTTTAAGAAACACCTTTAATATTAAAAAAGCTTTAGAAAACAACAACAAAGCTTTAGAATCTAACAACACCAAAATGAAAGGCATGTTCCCCTGTTTCCAATGCAACATGTGTAGATTTATTTTACAAGGACCGTGTTTAGTAATAGGAACAATGGATAGAACTTTTGAAGTACCTCAGTATGTTAATTGTAATACTAAGGGTGTCATATACATCAGTTTTTGTAGTAGTTGTACCGCATTCTACATAGGTATGACAACCAGATGTTTGAAGACAAGAATTCATGAACACCTTTATAGTATTAAATGTAGGGATGAGACGAATGCCTTATTTAAACATTCTTTGGTTTGCCATAATTTTAAAAAAAATTTTATTTTCAGTGATAGAAGTTTGTCAATCAGATTTGAGGGGGGGTGATTTCAAAAATTATGTCGAACAAAGGGAGACCCTGTGGCAAATAAGGCTAAAATCAGATAGGCCTCCAGGCTTAAATGATTCCATCAACATTAAATGTTTTTTAAAAAACAGCAAGCTATCCATTGACAAAAATGTCGAATTGAGACTTTTTAAGTAGTATTTCTTTAATAATTAATTAGTTTTAATAGAATGATTGAATGTAAATCAGTATTGACACTATTTAAACAGTGTTGTGGGTTTTAAAATGTATTCTGAAGAAGTCTTAAGACGAAAGCGGTTACCGAGTAAAGTTTATTACGCTATTGCTGCCTTTGAGTGTTATTTCTCATATTGAATTTATCGGTGTATACAGTTGGTGAACATCTTTTGCTATTTGCAATTTGAACAAGCTGGTTCTTTCCTCAACCGATCACTGTTGGTTCTTATTTTTTGTGAAATTTATTTGGTTTTTTTCTAGCAACTTCCTTCTAATCTCCCTCACCCCCCCCCTGAATTTTCCTCTCAGAATCTGTAATTCCTATAAATCCTTAATTAATCCCATTCTTTTCCTCACCTTTAACTTTTCTCTAGTGTGCTGCTATACCTTTTTTTTACCTTATGCTTAGAACTCTTTCAATCTTCCCATCCATAACTCTTCAAAAATTGCCCCATCATTTCCCCCACTTACCTCTCATCTCTTTCATTGTCTAGTAGATAATGAGAGATTGAGGATTACCTGTACAAGTCCTTTTCTTTAACATCCTCAGCTATACTTTCACAACCCCGTGGGCAGATGCTCACAGGATCCAAGTATACTCACCCTGCATTTACCTCATTCTCTTTGTTGATATAAACTCTATTAAACCTTGACCTCACATAATGCCTCAAAGAATAGTAAAGTCTCATCATTCTTATTAACTTTACAGTCCCATACATGTACCGACCCCAGTGAGTCCATCCCACTTACCTGAAAACTTCCCTTCGTTAGAAACTTAATAAGAATTCATGTCCTTACTTACATCCTTGAATAGTATTCGAACCTCCAAGCATATTATTCTGCCTAGAATAGTGCTAAAAGTTGCCACAGTCGCCCTCTGGGACAGATGTACTCCAGTCACCATAAGATTCTTATGCACTCATTCCCTAAACACTGCCACACAACACTTCTCAATCCCTCCCCCCAGCTCCTAAGTCTCTCTTTCATAACATGGCAACAGCTCTGTTCTCCTCTTCCCAAAGGTCTTCACTATAACTATACATCACCCTCCCCATCTAAGTTCTGTTGTTCCTTCCTCCCAAGATGCATCTTTGCTAATTCAACATTTTTTAGTCCAGATCTTCCTGCATGTAGCAATATTCTCTCTTTTAACTGGGTTCATCAAAACATTAATATTCCAGACACCCACTCAGAAAAAGTACTCATAAGATCCCCCCCGTCATCATGACTGCTTAAATTTTTAATTCCCTTCTCTCACTTTCCTCCCCTAACACCTGCCTTCACCTCTGTTGCCAACATTCGTACACTTTCTCCTTCTTGCTTTTCCTGTTCATTCTCCTTAATTCATCCCCTTTCACCATACACTTAGTACCCCTTATTATTTCTGCCTAACACATGTTTTACATGAAAAAAAATTCTCCTAAAAAAATGATATTGAATATGTACAAGTTAATTGTATCTATTAAATATAAAGATGCTATTCGCTGTTCTAACTATTGGATTAAATTTAAATCAAGCAAATCAAAATAGTCAGAAAACCCAAGCTATTCAATTAACTTTAAATCTACTACCCTTTAAAAAACTTGTATATATCCAATTAATGATTGTGAGCAATGCATATTTAATCCTAGACAACTTCCAAAAGTTTTTTTTTTTTTTTCGGGTGGCCACAGTGGTGCAGTGGTTAATGCTGCTGCCTCACAGCAAGAGGTTCTCTGGTTCGATTCTTGGTTGGAGTGCCTTCTGTGTGAAGTCTGCATGCCCTCCCTGTGGTCACATGGGTTTCCTCTGGGTGCTTTGGTTTCCTCCAACACTCCAAAGACGTGTAGTAGGTGTATTGGGTACTTTAAGTTGGCGCTAGGAGCGTGTGTGTGTGCAGTAAGTGATACAAATGAACTACTGCAGCAGGGCTGGCCACACAGCAGTGTAAATCTTGTCTCAAGAGGATTGCCACTCCTGAAGTGACACCCCGACCACATGTGCAAAAATGGGAAAAGGGGTTGAGGACCGATGGATGGATACTCAATAGATATTACTCCACATCCATACCAAATTGCTCATATACTGTAAATTCCAAAGAGCTGATATGTTACATATCTTTTGGAGCTATAAATGTTCTTATAAATGATGCCGTTAAAAGTCAGCACAGAGAAAATGGACTATGAGAAAATCACTGCATCCTGGTAATTTGCAGTATTACGTATCCCTCCCTCTAATTTAACAAAACAAAAAATACATGTTTTAATCACCCTTTTTTTCACTGATTAAATTATACATTTCATAAAACTGGCTTACCAGATCAAAGATATTATGGGATGGTTTCAAACAAGTTGCAATTAAGTACATAACATCACACAAGTTAATAATAAACAACCAAAGTAAACACTCCTACTACATATATTTACAAACAGCCATAAATCAGTTAACAAAGGAAATCTCATCAGCTATCTTAGTTTTAAGACACTTACTACATTTTTGTGTATTATTTAATTGTATTAATTTGATATACTAAAAATGTATACAAGCATTTATCATTTTTTGTATATAGTTCTTATGTTATCTTTTAGAACGTATTAAATACTTTACATGTTTGTAATTAATGCTCACATTTACTGATGAAGTCTTTAATTTTAATATAAAAAAATGGAAAATTTAATAAAGATATTGAAAACAATTCTAAATCTCCAAAATCCATACTTACAAACAGATAGATATCCACACTAGTTCCCCTTCCACCTGTAAACATCCCTGCATAACTATATACAACATTTCTTTCAAAGTTGTGGATACTTTGTGCATCTACTGCTTCTCCTTCTGTACCCTCCATAATCCATAACTGGAGCATGCTCACTTGGGCTTCCTCTTCCAGCCATCCCCAAATATTTTTTATTGACACAATCTTATCTGGATTTAGCAGTACTGAAGGAAATGGTATTTGCTGCCTGAATTTTATCTTACTCATCTACCACCTCCTCACTCCTTGTGGTACAAATCCAACTATTGTTTGTCGCCTAGGCTGTGCTGATATAAACAACTGATACACACCATTCTATCATTCCACTTTCTGTTTTCCGAATACATAACTCTCCCCTTGTCCATCATTCAGAAATGCAACACCCAGACTAAGACACCCCTTTCACCAAACTGAGCAACTATGGGATTTCACACCATTAAAAGACAGTTAATTGGCAATATATTTCTCTCCATCAGGTTATATTACTGTTGCCACAAGCCTACAACATTTAATCTAGGAAAAATCAAGCATTACACTTATTGGCAAGAGCCCCTTCTACAATCAATAAACTGCACATATGACCTGCAACATGTAATGAGACTTTTGCCAAATTGACCAGCTACTAATTTCATGTCATCATCAAAACCAGTTCACAGGCAGCACCCATAAGGTTATATTATCATGTGCAACTTATACTCGCTCAAAGCAAAATCCAGCATGATGGTTATAAACATGCTCCGTTTGTATAGCCTGTTAACTTTCTATATGACATATAACAAATAATCACTCAAATTAGTGTTTACATAGCCTGCTGTCCACCCCCCAATTTACTTCAACAATGTATTTAACCGGTTCCTCCCCCTTAAACCTAGTTGGTGACAGCAATAATTGCAGATTTAAAAAGTCTTTAATCTCGTATTACAGGCCCAGTCTCTTAAGAGCCATGCTCTGCTCTCATTAAGGCCATTGTATCATTAATGCAAAAGCACATTCACTCTCAAGTCAAGTCACAGTCACATACTACATTTATGTGCAAGGTCCACTCAAGTGACCTGAAGATACGGCTTGCCTGCAGTCAATTCCTGCACAGCCCGTTGTTTCACTACCTTAGTGACCCAAATTCCTGTTAAACTTTTCTAACTTATACAGTACTTACAGGTGTCTCACATCTGTTCTCAGTCTTCTCACAACAAACATGCAAAATTAGATAAAGTCCTCACTTTTTACTGACAGTTTGCAGTTCCTGTATTTTGCTTTCTAACTGATGTTCTCTGCGTACTGCTCCCTATTAGATAAAGTCCTCGCTTTTTACTGACAGTTTGCAGTTCCTGTATTTTGCTTTCTAACTGATGTTCTCTGCGTACTGCTCCCTATTAGATAAAGTCCTTGCTTTTACTGACAGTTTGCAGTTCCTGTATTTTGCTTTCTAACTGATGTTCTCTGCGTACTGCTCCCTATTAGATAAAGTCCTTGCTTTTTACTGACAGTTTGCAGTTCCTGTATTTTGCTTTCTAACTGATGTTCTCTGCGTACTGCTCCCTATTAGATAAAGTCCTCGCTTTTTACTGACAGTTTGCAGTTCTTGTATTTTGCTTTTTAACTGATGTTCTCTGCGTACTGCTCCCTATTAGATAAAGTCCTTCCTTTTACTGACAGTTTGCAGTTCCTGTATTTTGCTTTCTAACTGATGTTCTCTGCGTACTGCTCCCTATTAGATAAAGTCCTTGCTTTTTACTGACAGTTTGCAGTTCCTGTATTTTGCTTTCTAACTGATGTTCTCTGCGTACTGCTCCCTATTAGATAAAGTCCTTGCTTTTTACTGACAGTTTGCAGTTCCTGTATTTTGCTTTCTAACTGATGTTCTCTGCGTACTGCTCCCTATTAGATAAAGTCCTTGCTTTTTACTGACAGTTTGCAGTTCCTGTATTTTGCTTTCTAACTGATGTTCTCTGCGTACTGCTCCCTATTAGATAAAGTCCTCGCTTTTTACTGACAGTTTGCAGTTCCTGTATTTTGCTTTCTAACTGATGTTCTCTGCGTACTGCTCCCTATTAGATAAAGTCCTCGCTTTTTACTGACAGTTTGCAGTTCCTGTATTTTGCTTTCTAACTGATGTTCTCTGCGTACTGCTCCCTATTAGATAAAGTCCTTGCTTTTACTGACAGTTTGCAGTTCCTGTATTTTGCTTTCTAACTGATGTTCTCTGCGTACTGCTCCCTTTTAGATAAAGTCCTTGCTTTTTACTGACAGTTTGCAGTTCCTGTATTTTGCTTTCTAACTGATGTTCTCTGCGTACTGCTCCCTATTAGATAAAGTCCTTGCTTTTACTGACAGTTTGCAGTTCCTGTATTTTGCTTTCTAACTGATGTTCTCTGCGTACTGCTCCCTATTAGATAAAGTCCTTCCTTTTACTGACAGTTTGCAGTTCCTGTATTTTGCTTTCTAACTGATGTTCTCTGCGTACTGCTCCCTATTAGATAAAGTCCTCGCTTTTACTGACAGTTTGCAGTTCCTGTATTTTGCTTTCTAACTGATGTTCTCTGCGTACTGCTCCCTATTAGATAAAGTCCTCGCTTTTTACTGACAGTTTGCAGTTCCTGTATTTTGCTTTCTAACTGATGTTCTCTGCGTACTGCTCCCTTTTAGATAAAGTCCTTGCTTTTTACTGACAGTTTGCAGTTCCTGTATTTTGCTTTCTAACTGATGTTCTCTGCGTACTGCTCCCTATTAGATAAAGTCCTTCCTTTTACTGACAGTTTGCAGTTCCTGTATTTTGCTTTCTAACTGATGTTCTCTGCGTACTGCTCCCTTTTAGATAAAGTCCTTGCTTTTTACTGACAGTTTGCAGTTCCTGTATTTTGCTTTCTAACTGATGTTCTCTGCGTACTGCTCCCTATTAGATAAAGTCCTTCCTTTTACTGACAGTTTGCAGTTCTTGTATTTTGCTTTCTAACCGATGTTCTCTGCATACTGCTCCCTATTAGATAAAGTCCTCGCTTTTTACTGACAGTTTGCAGTTCCTGTATTTTGCTTTCTAACTGATGTTCTCTGCGTACTGCTCCCTATTAGATAAAGTCCTCGCTTTTTACTGACAGTTTGCAGTTCCTGTATTTTGCTTTCTAACTGATGTTCTCTGCGTACTGCTCCCTTTTAGATAAAGTCCTTGCTTTTTACTGACAGTTTGCAGTTCCTGTATTTTGCTTTCTAACTGATGTTCTCTGCGTACTGCTCCCTATTAGATAAAGTCCTTCCTTTTACTGACAGTTTGCAGTTCCTGTATTTTGCTTTCTAACTGATGTTCTCTGCGTACTGCTCCCTTTTAGATAAAGTCCTTGCTTTTTACTGACAGTTTGCAGTTCCTGTATTTTGCTTTCTAACTGATGTTCTCTGCGTACTGCTCCCTATTAGATAAAGTCCTTCCTTTTACTGACAGTTTGCAGTTCTTGTATTTTGCTTTCTAACCGATGTTCTCTGCATACTGCTCCCTTGCTCTCAACTAATGTGCTAGTTTAGCTTTTTCCTTCAAAACCTGTCACTTTTGAAAGAGAGGGATGGGTTCCATTCCCCTACTGCTGACCCTTCCTCCTGATCATTGGACTTCCTGATGGCCCAGTGCTCTAGATGTACTTTTAATACCTCTCCCTTAGTAAGTTTGCCTGTTTCTGAAGCACCATCACTCTTGCTGAATCTCCAAATGTTCTATGGACACCAGGAAAAAAGATCCTTAGGACAGCTAGCTACAGTAATCTGCATATAATTAATTCTTGTTTACATTGCAGAATCACAGGTAGGAGTGAGTTTCATCATTGTCTAGTCTACATGGAAAAAATGCATTTCACAAAGACCCTGATGTTCCCTTTTTAAGATTTTTCTCCCTGGTTGGATACAACTACAGGTGCACAATCTCCTGAGGTTTCCCTAAATCCCCTGTTCTCAGCCGACACGGTATTCACTGAGCCTTTTCAACTGCAGACGGGTATATCTGCCTATGTGCTGCTTCACAAATGCCTCACAATCCTTGCTTTTGCTCCGGTACGATGACTAGTCAAGTTATTTGATTCCATGTCTATGATCTTGGCTTCTGTATATTATAACCATGCTTCCATAGCCTCTGTCTTTACATTCACTTCTGCATTTTCACCTGCCAGTGACTGCAGTACTATGCAGTATTCATTCATTGTGATATCTACCACCTTCAACGCTTTTTTTGCTAATGATATGTTTAGTTTTTTTTTTTCCAATGTCTCTTATCGCAAGCGCAATAGTAGTGAGTGATATTGCCTACTCTCCATTCTGAATCCATTTCTCCCCACTGCTTCTTCACCATCTTGGGCAGCATGATTTCCTCTGATCCCCAGCTAACTGCAAACTTCAAATTGACTCTATTAAGTTTGTATCCCTTTATTGACATTCAGTCATTCCTTACAAATTCCACAATAACACAGCCTCTCTCCATTTGTATGTGTACCTCCCACTGCTTTTAAAAAGAAACCATTTCACAAGGGACAGAGGAGATGTCAGAAAATGTCCAAATCAAATGATTGCCATACCAAAAGTCCCTCATCCTTTCTTAAACATATATGCACTGTGACGAATACATACTTGAAGGTAAAAGCACAAAAAAGCATGTACTACATTTTAGATTAACATCCTGCTACCGGAGTAATACTGAAAAGTATATTACTGAAAACCAACATGCTTTTTATAACAATGGGAATGTATTGGCAGAGAGTATAATGCTGGTAGTTAAAGTACACAGCTTGGAAACAGAAGACCCCACTTGAAAAGCGACCACAGCTCTGTCTCTTGTGAGTCAGGCAGAAATTAGTACAGGTCAGTAGAACAGGTTAGTTAAGGTTAATCATCTGTGAACTGAGGGGGTGGAGCTAGGAGCTAAACCTTCTATTTAAGGGGTACAATAAAACATTTCAGAGCTTTACTAGAAAGGCTCACCCAGACTCTGCTACACTTTGCTGTGAGGGAAAGGGAAGTTTGCTTTTTATTTTGTTGTATTACTTAATTGCCTTTTTCTATTTTGAATATTGTTATTTGTTTTATTTACCTTGTGTTTTACTTGGATTCTGCTTTTAACTACATATTAAAACTTGAAAAGAGACCACAGCTCTGTCTCTTGTGAGTCAGGCAGAAATTTTTTTTCCCCACCCTGCCACCCAGTTACTGTAGTGTTCTTAAACACCAGTGTCTTTCTAGTTGCCTTCCTCTTATGTTAATTTGACCATATTCATAGGTAGGTTCTAGGCTATTGGCCCTAGGGCCTACATAAGCCTAGCCAAAAATGTACCCTGGCTTTCGCCACCCAAGAAAATTATTTTCCTGTGCCCCTGTTGAGCAGAGCCACAAAAGTGATCCCTGGAGTGAATTTCCTATTTCCCATCCAATCACCAAGATTTTTCTTGAAGAGTGCTAATGAGGAGCTCTGTTTGACATAGATAGGTAGTCTGTTCCAGAGTTTGGGAAGTCTCTGGAACAGGAATCTATCCCTCCGGCATGTTCTGTTTATTGTGGTGACAAGGTTTAGGTCTCTAGAGCGTGTAGCTCGGAGGGATTGGGATTTCTTAAGTGTAGCATGTCCAAGAGCTCTGGGTTTGACATGGCCTTGTATGTTAAGCAGAGATCATCTCTGAGCAGACGATATGCGACAGAGTATAGGTAGAGTTTTTTTAGCAAAGGGCATCTGCTTTAGGCCTGTGATTCTTTTAGTGAGGTATTTCTGCGGCCTTTCCAGTTGTTGCAGATATCCTGAGAGGTACATACCAAATGGGGCGTTGTATTCTATAATGGGTCTAATGAGGGATGAGTACAGTGGGACAATGACCTCCTTTTTTCTGGATGAAAAGCCCTTAGTGATGAGGTGTACCACATAGAGGGATTTCCTGACCATTGTGGTGATGTGGTTATCGAAGGTGAGACCACTGTCCACCTATGTCCCTAAGTAAAGGGTAATTTTCCCGATCTGCACTGTAGTGTGATCCAGTTCAAAACATGGATGCTCAAAACTTTGAACACAAGCTAGTGTTGATGTTTCAGAGTCAGCAGGATTTGCGTTCGCAGTTTTGCCTTTTTGCATCCTTACCTTTGACCTTCTGACAACCGGTAAGGTATGTTTATTTATTTTAATAGTAAACTTACATATATCTTTACACATACATATGCACTCAAAATTGCGGTTTATTTTAATAAGGAAACCAATTTGTTGAAATGTTCCTTAAGAAGACATGCACAGAGAACGCTTCTAATAAGTGTTCATGGTAAAAATAAGCCATAGGAAAAAGATGCACGAAAAAAACTTGTTTAAGAAAAAAATAAGATTTTTTTTTATTTCTTAGAAGTATGCCCCGTGAACAACATGGTCACAAATCAAAAACATCTAGAAGAAAAGGATGAAAATGATTTTACAAATGCTATAAGACCATAACTTAACATTATTGCTGTCTGTTAGATAAAAAGAGAAGTCAGGTTTATTTTATTGATTAGCATTATCCAGTGTTCACAGTTTTATGAACTCTCTCAATCAAAATCCAAAGCAAATGAAGTAGCAACAACCACTACTGTCTGACATGAATCAATTAAAAACAAGCAATCACCTTATTCCTTTAGGCCTCAATCCATCTTGTAACATGTTTAAAAATGTAATTAAGGGCTATAACAAAAAGCCAACACAGCATGCAAATTCTAGACTAAAATGAAATGCAAAGGATAAAAAAGAGAATGTAATACCTAGTAGGAACGAAAGTTGATACATTAAAGGGTGGTGGAGGAGAGAACTGTGACTTTTTTATAAGTTTATTGTTTTTTGTTAATAGGGATAGAACATCCATCCACATGGATGTTTTTTAAACTCAGCCCAAGAACACTGCCTTGTTAAGTGACTCATTCAGTAAACAGTAGGCAAGTAGAGGCTAGCAAAACCCCCTGAAATAAAAGCAGCAGCTTGTTTCATTTCTGTTGAAAAGAAAACATAAAATACATTGGCTGGGATTCAGAGACAAGCAGTGCACATCTGCACAGTACTCCATAGCAAAACAGGCCATAGCATGGCATAGTCTGTATCTGCTTGGATATACAGCAGGGCTTGCTTAGTGCCAGTAGACCGAGTAGAGGACTGCATGGCAAAGTAGCAGAGTTACATTGCTGGGAGAAGTAGAGCTGGGAAGGTGCAGTGGATAAGTCACACTAGAAAGAATGTCTAATATCACAGGAAAGGCAGACGGTGCAAACAAGATGATGCATAATTATGTACACAATAAGGTGGCACACAGTGCTTTATATATTAGTTACCCCACACTAATATCACAGGAAAGACAGATGGTGCAAACAAGATGATGCATAATTATGTACACAATAAGGTGGCACACAGTGCTTTATATATTAGTTACCCCACACTAATATCACAGGAAAGACAGACGGTGCAAACAAGATGATGCATAATTATGTACACAATAAGGTGGCACACAGTGCTTTATATATTACTCACCCCACACTAATATCACAGGAAAGGCAGACGGTGCAAACAAGACGATGCATAATTATGTACACAATAAGGTGGCACACAGCACTTTATATATTACTCACCCCACACTTGCTCATTATTCTTTCCTTCCTTCTAGATCTCTCTCCAGCAGTGACATGGGAGCTGCAAGCAAGTTCACTGGAAACATCCCTGAAGCATATATATATACAGCAGGGTCATCCGAAAGACCTTCTGAGACATTCCATCCACCCCACCATTTATTTTGGACAAACTTTTTACTACCAATCTTATGCTAAGTGTAGGGCAGCCAGCCCTTCCTACATGTATTTTGACCTGCACAGCTACAAGTGTGCAGACAAGTGTTTCAGTGCCCTAGTATTAATAGATGTACTTAGTCTGTAAACCCTCCTCAAGGACATCGTGCTGGTCAGCCTTTTACCCTCTGCTTCCAAACAGAGACTGATATTCATTTCTTACTGTTCCTACCCCTAATCTATTTCGCTCTCTTATTTTCCTTCACCTTTTCTAGACTAGCTACTCCCATTATTTGTCTCCTCCTGTCTTTCTTCTGTGGTACTGCATGCATCTAAGGAAGTCGTCCTAGTTCTCCCTTAAATTCTCCTTGCCCCAGACACTTGTTAAACCACTTTCAGCTCTGAGCCAGCATTTGTGCAAAGTCACCATAGATTCAGTGCACTCATCTGCCCCTTTAAGTTAGAAAAAAAGCATGTTTTCATTTTATTTTTCTGTAGAAGTGTCCCTGCAGGTACTTATATAATTTAGGTAACAATGAATTCTGCAGTTGGAACATCTGAGGTCTATATTTTTACATAAATTATGTATAAATATTTTGGCACCCAAAACAAAGAACTTGGCCCACCATTATTACTCCACTATCTTAAACCACAACAGCTCCATTGGTACACTGTTCTTCCAACTAGGCTCCACTGAAAAACAGTCAACTATATCTCCTTTGGCCCAAACACTTGTGAAACAACTTTCAGTTCTGATCTAGTATTTTATTTTTCCTGAACTACAGTCCTGCATTTTGAGCTTATTTTTTCTCGTTTTTTTTTTTTTTGGGGGGGGGGTAGCTTATTGGCTTAGCAATTCAAAAATCACAAAAATCTCTTTCCTTGCCATTACAAAATTGGTTAGTGCAATGCTTAATGCTGTATGAGGTTGTTGTTGTCAATTTAAATTACAAACTAATGAAACAAAATAGTGAACATATTTGTTATTAGGTGAATGGAAGCACTTTCTTTTGCTGCAAGGACACCTCACTGATTGTGACTTTATGTTCCTGCTCAGACTAACCTGCTCTATTCAACTTCACTAATCTCAGGCTCACTATGCTCCCCTACCCTACCCTCTATTCTCACCCCTGCCCACATAGCCTAAATTTATACATCCAACACCACACCCATTTAGGAAATTAGAATATTAAATCAAACATCTAAATATCATATACTGTAACTTCCTCTTCAACTATCAATTAACCTTTAACCATACAGCCGCATACCCTCACTCTCATTCAACCATAGCATTTCTACCCCTACCAATTCTGATAACTCTTTCTTTGCTAGCCCACCTGACTTCCCAGCCACATCCATACATGACCATATTCGCTCACCACAGACAATAACCTTTTCAACTACTTAATCTATCATCACAAACAGGGCTGTAACACATCCCTCCATAACTCCATCACTCTACCTCATACTTTTCATTCAGTACTTCAACCTTCAGATCCAAACTTTAAAAAATATACTTCAAAACTCTATATCCACATCTTACAACAATAAACTTGATGGTTAAATCGACACTCCTTTAAATAGCTGCTTTTTTTGTGTATGAGGTTTAGTTTAATTTTTTTATTTATATTCACAAATCTCTGACTGCAAATATTGTGATTATTTTACAAATTGAAAATCCAATAAAAACTCTATAGCCCATACCCCTCAATACACACCCCATAACCTATCAAATTAATATTAGGTGGGGATATACACCCCAATCCAGGACCATCCACCGGTAACTCCACCACTAACCAAAATCCAAATACACCTCTCGGCTCCCAAAACATCCTCATTACAAATATTGTACCTGAACATCCAAAGCATTAGCAATAAAATAAACTGCATACATGGATAGCCCAGCACTAATCATTACAGAAACATAGCTAAAGCTCCATATTAAAGATGAATAAATACTACCACCAAGTTACAAAATACTAAAGGTAAATGGGCAAAATAAAAAGCAGGGTGTGTATCCATCTTATATAAAATACTCTGCAATTTACCCTTTTCACTTCCCTCTTCCCATTTCAATTTTTAACACTAATAAACATAAACATCATTAGTGTTCTGAAGATAAACCTCTACAAAAACATTATCCATAACAAGAATTTACATCTCTCCTGGAAATAAGATAAGCACTACCAAAGAATTTCTATCATGGGTCACCTCTAATACCTCACAAAAGAAGATAAATTGACTGGCTGTCAATTCTGATTATCCTAAAAATGCTATCAATCTCTATGGCCTCACCCAATGAACTACTTCAACTAATAGTTAAATAAACTACACCAATAAGGGTTCAGTACTTGACTGGATACTTACCTCTTCCTCTTACAACATATTCTCTTATGGCTTACAACATATTCTCTTATGGCTCTCTAATACTTTAAGTGACCACCTGCCTACCTTTGTAAACAGAGCACAAAACCACACTCTCAACCATCTTAATGAAGTACACAATCTTTCTCACTTCCAAAAAGAAACATTTCTTCAGAGTCTGCAACTTTGTAACTGCCAGTATCTAAAGGATCTCACCTTAGATTATGTTGCTACAGAATTCTCCAGAACTTTCCTTGATATTCCAAACAATTTACCCCCCCCCCCCCAGAACAAAACCTGTAAAAGCCATACCAGCCTCTTGGTTCATCAGGACCACAAAACATCTAATGGGACTCAAAAGCAATGCATGGAATTCCTGCATAAAAAATAAAACATAAAACAACCTACAAATATTTGGCAGCACATAAAATCACACAATACTAAATCAAAATAGAAAAAAAAAATACTATTCTAATCTACAGTCGAAAAACTTTCAAAATCCAAAAGGCATTTTTGTCAACTTTTAACAAAATCTTCAAACCAGGCCATGCCACTGAACCCACAGTGCCCAGCAACACATAACAGTGATACTCCATTTAAAATGGACTTCATAAACTCAAGTCCCCTCCCACCAGCCCCTCCATCTTTAGCAATATCTGTGACTCTGCCTCTTTCGCACTTCAACCAGTTCCTATCTCAGCCACTAAAAACATCTATTAAAAATAAACCCCACAACCCTAGCACTGGAAATCTCCCCACCAAATATCTATAAATGGCTTCCGAAGCTATAATGTATCCCATTTCCCTATGTAAACTGCCCTACCACACAAGCATACATCCAAACACTATGGAAAAAAGTTAGATCCTACCACTACATAAAAGGAGGAAACACTGAACTTAGTAACTACCTTCCTAATGCTATTCTGTCCCCATTTTCTAGAAAATGCATTCAATAAGAGCTCTCCCAACATCTTGCCAAAATAAATCTCCACCCCAAGACAACTGCTGCCCCCATCAGAGTATTACTATAGCCCTCCAACATAAAGCTCTAAATACCCAAGGAATGAAGGAAGGCTAGTATCTACCCTTTTCCTAGACCTTTACAAAACTGACACAGTCTCAAACCCCATCCTCTTATAAAAACTTTCAGCTCTAGCATTCAATGAAATCTCTACCACATGCTTTAATAGCTATCTTTCTAATAGATAACAGGCTGTAAAATGACCCAAAAACTTCTCCAAGTCTCCACAGGTGTCCCATCAAGGGTCCATTCTTGGTCCTATTCTTTTCAATATCTTCATTAAAAACCACTCAGGTGCCTCCTAATCAGCCACAATAATTCTGCGTGCCAATGAAGCCACCCTCGTATGTAGCACCCAAAACCTTAACAACCTGCAACAAATTATTCAAAAACCTTTCTCATCCACTGAAGCCTGGCTGCCTGACTCACAATAACTATAAAAAAGCAAACTTATTCTCTATCCCAAGACACCTCTCAGCCCTGAAACCCTATGTTGGCATTCTCTCAGCAAAGAATAAAACTGAAATTGTCCCACATACTAAACTACTTGGCATCTACATTAACACCAGCTTAAAACTGGACTACCACATCTAACATACAGTAAAGAAATCCCACCATAAATTGGGTTTCCTACATAGGGTCAAAAATGTCCTAACTGACTAAACAAGAAAACACTTTGCTTCTACCTTATTACTTTCAACACTTCTCTATTCAGCCCATTTTTACCAATTTAGCATTGCTCCAGCTTTGAGAGCGGAGATACTTTGTATCACAAAGTAGCAAAGTTTGCAGTAAATTATTCACCAAAATCCCATCACTGCCTAGCACTAAGAGAATTAAACTGGCTGAAATTAAACACTTTACTTTGTTACTCCCATCTTGCAACTACTTAAAACCTCATCTATAAATCTGTCCATTTAATTGTCATAAATATATATATATATATATATATATATATATATATATATATATACATACAATGGTCTCAGTTAACTCTAATCTGGCCATACAAACCAAAGGGGTTCCTATTAAATTATCGAAAAGACTGTTCACTGAATGGCATTTTTGGTGCTCTTATATCAAACATGCTATTCACCGAACTGTTCATAGTGAGATCGTGATACAGGATGGACCTAGAAATGTGCCCTTTCCTCACTATTGTGCAATCTCGGAGTTGGTATATATAATTAGTGGGGGAGGGGGGTGTGGGGCACAGCCCCCCACAAGAGCAGAAATCACTGAATTGCGTATTCGATTAAATACCATTCGTTCACAGGAGCCTTTGATAATTTAATGCAAACCCAACCAAATAATATAAATATCTGGGAAATCAATGGATGGATCAACAATAAAAACACAAACAAATGTGAATAAACCTTAGTAAGAAATACTTTAGAAGACTTAAATTAATTTTGAAAACAATGTTGACATCTAAGAACAGCATTGACATCTAAGAACAAAATCCAAGCTATAAAACAATTTGCTCTTCCTGTCCTAACTTACAGTTTTGGAGTGACTGAATGGCCCAAAATGTGCTGGAAAGATTAGACAGGAAAACAAGAAGGATGCTCCATGGTCACCAAATGATTTATAAAAATCAGTGTATACCAAGATTATATATTCCCCGTTCAAAAGGAGGGATGGGTCTCCTTGAAATTGATTACATGTAGAGATCTGCAATTGTGGGACTCTACACACATCTGCTGACCTTACAAGACCCAAAAGTTTTAAATATGAGGAGAATAAATCTAAGATGACATCTCTGCTTAATTTAACAGAAGCATATCTGTGTCAAGCAGAAATGGAAATTGAACCAGAAGTAGATAAAAATCAGGCAGCAACTGAATGTGCCAAAAAGCAAAATAAAGAATGTAAGGTGAAGGACCAGATGAGAAGGTAAGAGATTTGGAAAAAGCATAAATATAGTTGCAAGTATAGAAAACTTTTGGAAGAACCTCATGTTGATCAGGAACAAATGCAGGAATGGTTAAGGAGAGGCGAAATCAAACCAAAAGATGAAAGGTTAATATTGGCGGCCCAAGATAGTGGGCTGCACACACTTGTTGGTTTACAAAGTCAATTGAATATGTGGAAGAAACAGACAAATGTAGGTTTTGTAAAACCGAAATGGAAACAGTCGCACACCTCGTTGCTGGTTGCAACATACTAATAGCAGAAAGACTGTATACTAAAAGACATAATAATGTGGCAAGACTGTTGCACTGTGGATTGTGCCAACATTATGGTACTGAAGTGGCTAAAAAAATACTGGAAACATAAGCCACAAAGCATCAACAAAATGAAGAAGTCTACATCACATGGGATCACCCATTACCAACAGTTCAAAAGATATAGATGTTAGAAAACCATATATAGTGGTCCAAGAAAAGAAGACAAGAGTAGCATTGCTCATTGAAATCATCACACCCATTGATTACAGTGTCTTGTGTACAGAGAGACACAAAGTCATACAATACCAGGATTTGCAGGCAGAAATGAGAGCAATGTGGAAGAAAGATACCCAGACAGTTCCAATAGTAGTAGGAGCAATGGGTCTTATAAAAAGGAATCTACAATTGTATTTGGGAGTCACTACTGGGCACATTGTGGGTGCTGTGAAGAGCACTTTTGGCTGATATCAAAGATTGCAACAATACTAATTTCATGAACGTTAACCATAATTTGACTTAGGAATGGGGTCCATTCCCATCATGGTATTAGAAACCAAAAGATCTGGAGAAATTAAGAGAGGGTAGCAATGTGTACACCTATCAAGGTTTGACTCACACTTAAACATGGAGGGTAGGATATGGGACATTTAACTACTGTGACTCAGGAAATGTCATAAGTAGAATGGGATAAGGTTTTAAGACACAGGAAGATATCTAATAATGTGAACAAAGATATCAGATCTGTATTGATTTTATGGATCTAATACCAATAGCATACAAAGTGTTATTGATAAACACTGGGATATCCTATTAACACCCTGTGCTGGCAACAATTTTGAAAATAGTTTTAAAAGAAGTAAAAAAAAATTCACAATACTTTTTTTTTCAAAAATATAAGTAACCCTACCTACATCTATTACTCCCACGGAATCCAAGAATATGTTGGGTTCTTTCCAGGATGAAAAATGTAGTTTTTGTCCTTATCTACTTAATACTATCTTCTTGGCAGTAACATTTGTTGATGCACTTTTGGGATTACAAGTGCAGTTTCTTATGATACAAGACATAATGTTTACTTAACACAGTGCAGATATGGCAGTTTTGACATTGATCAATCTTCATGCATAAAGACCAGATTTCAATTAATTTTAGCAAAAGTAGGTGTAAAAAAGACATGCAGTGTCCTTTATACATGTATTCATATTGAAAGGGTAATCCTGGTTTAGATTAATCGGGTCTATATTATGTTGCTGAAGCGGCAAAACAGCGAATGCCATTTCAGCGACACATAAACAGTGAAATACCAGTAACACGAACGGCCAGGTCACTGATATTTTTCCTGGGGGGGGGGGGGGTATTGGTACCAACCAGACATGACACCATCTAAATCATTACAAAGTGGGGGGCTTCATCCCCCACACCCCCCCCAACTAAATACACCAACTCCGAGATAGCACTACAGTGGGGTAAAAGGACAATTTCACAGTGATGACCAAGCGATTTTTTTTTCCCTAAGTAGACCCAAGTAGACAGTTCTGCAACTCTACCCATTTCACAGATAATATACCCAACAGTAACCCATCACAGGATTATAGAAACTTTATCAGCTCTTTCATGGAAACCATCTCTAATACATTTCTTAACCCTAGCTCTAGCCAACAAACTACTCAAAGTAATCCTTCATCCTAAATGTACAATCTTGCAGAGTATGCAGCCACCTTCCACTTTCGAGCTACAAGTCTTAGAAGGAAACTAAAAGATTAAAGAACTTGAAAATCTCTATCACCAGCTTCACTGCACTCCATACTAACTGCTGAAACACTAAGTTATGGGTTTCCATATGACAGTCATGATTTCAGAAATGTTTTTGGTACTGCTGTTATAGCTCTCAGCATCTGATAATATAATAATAATAGTCTCTTTGCAGGAAGTATTTTTGTAAGCATGACCGGTGTCTTCAAAACTGTCGACTACAAAATTCTACATGCTAAGTTACCAAAATTCAGTTTGGAAGAAAATGTCATTGTCTGGTTCCATAGCTACCTTGACAGCAGGACCTTTAAGTTTACTCTAGCAAATAGCTATCCACTAATGGAACACTAAAAGCAGGTGTCCTGAAAAGTCCTGTTCTAGGCCCACTACTGGTATCTGATTTACTAATGATATTACTGACTACTTACCTGAACTTACCCTTTTGCATGAAGATCATATTGCATTACTCAAAGCAAATCCTGTAATCTCAGCTCCAACAATCCGTCTTTAATCTTTTGTCAGTGTCTGAACAAAATAAACTCCAAACGAATCCCCTCACAGGGCAACTCAACTTCCTGTCTTTACTATCTCTGATAATAACAGCCATATTATTCCTTTTTCAACTGAGTAAATACTCGACCTAACCCTCAATTCTGCTTTAGGCCTTCTTAATGATACTACCAGTGTGGGTTGTAAAGTCCTCTTGCAACTGAAACTCTTGTTATAGAATATTGTAATTACTTGTTCTTACTGCCCGGAAAGTACTGGCCAAGAATGTCCTTTTCTCTAAACTAGAATACTGTCTTCCTGTTCTCTCTTTACACTTTGCATACAAGATTTCACCAAGAATAAAACTGCCATATTTGATTTAATTGCTGACACTACTGCATGCCACTGCATACGCGTTACTTAAGGTCCACTTATCTCTATGTGCCTTACTAAATAAAATTCTAAATGATAACTCTTGCAACCCTGCCACTTTTTTAGAAATGCAAACAAGTGCATAACATTATTTTTTTAAAAAAAGTATAAACTGTACACGAACTAGCTAAAGATTTTCAACTATGTATCTGGTTACCAAATAGTAAATAAATAAAATTGTAATTGGCTGCACATATTTATCTGTATGTACTTTTCAAAAACATACTTGTACTTTTTTGTACTGTTTACTGTTGTATACTTTGTTTCTAAAATTAGACAATGGTCTTACATTAACCACTACATAGAGCAGCCTAACTAAAATACAGGCTGAAAGGAAGTTTGTATTTAGAGCTACTGAAGATGAAGAAGCCATACAGGAGGCTTGCTCATACCAAAGCTTGAATATACCTCCTGTACTATGTTGGGCTATCAGTCCAATACACATTATATTTAAACCTATCTTAAAGGAGACATGGATTTTTTTTTTTAACTTACTAGTCAGAGCAAATTATATCCTGTGGAAAAGAGACGTAGCCTGTAGCTGGTTCATCTGGCACCTGTTGGTGCTAAATATTCAGGAGCCTAGCAACAGTGAAGTCAAGGAGAAGAGAGACATCCCAGTACCACCCCCAAACATTAAGTGCCCAGGGCAGCCAACTCTTTCACTCCACCCTAGCTGTGCAAGAACAAACTGGTATCCATTATGAAAAGTTTTTTCTGTGACAGGATTTCTTAGATATCACATTAACTGCAAGACCAAGCTCAAATACAACATTTGCATTTGGGCACACAAGTATTAGTTATCTAAAATTAATTTTATTGTTTTAACTAACATTTTTAGGCAAGAAGCAAGGCTTGTGCATTAATCTTTAGCTATATATTATTTAGTTTGTTTAGCAGGGTGGTACACTGCTCACAACTGACAATTTGCAGGCACAACAGGATGGGGGCAACATCCACCAAAACAAGTGAATTACAAACAATTGAACAGCATTAGCTAAAACTTTAAATGGTAATGGAGAAAACGGTTATTAATGCTTGCACTGTAAGCTATACAGTATAGTAGATGCGAAACTCCATTTACAGCAGTCCTCAAAGTTCTGTAATCATTAAATAACAAGCGCAGAAAGGAACTGCTCTTCATCAAATGAAAGCTCAAGTCTGTCTGAACAAAATGCTGCTGATACTGTATTTCTAAGTTGTATATTTCAAGGATTTGAAAAGATTTTTGTGAAAACTTGGATGACAGCTTTAGTTTGGCTTCATTTCACAATAATATAATACAATATCGATGCAAATAACTTAATGTGTTGACTATTACCACTGAAAGAAGATATTTGTTGAACTGTTTATACCAGTCCTGTACCTTTTCAACATTATCTACTGTTCACAAGGTAGTTGGACTTCTTTAGCTTATGTTTGATTACTTGATTTTTTTCCTCCTCAGGACATACACAGGAATCTAAAGATGCATGTAAACTGCTAGGTGGTGTCTCATCCAAAATGCTAGGTGTGAATGAAGTAGTACAGGAAGTGTTGTGTCACAGGGAGGCATTGCATTCCAAGTACGTGATGGGAATCAGATAGTACAGGAGTAAGCTGGTCTTCATTTCAGCTGTACTGTATCAGGAATAATGCTAAACTAGGCTACTGTATATCATTGACATTGTTAAAATGTTACTTTGTGGTGTGCTACATTGTATATAGCGCAATCTGGTGTCAATAGTTAGCATTTAACAGCTTTTATAAATATTTTCCTTAGGGCATTCCAATTTGAATTAAAGATTTTACTGCATTAAAACATCTAGAGTTTGCTTTTTAGCCCATAGATCAGTTTAGGCACAAGACCATCCTAATGTTAGTATTAAACCCACAATTATCAAGTATTATTGTTATTATTAATTATTGCATTTTATCCCTTGTTTCATTAACAGATTATAATGTCTGCAGTTCAATCATCTTTTTTATGGTTGAAATGTTCTGAAATATATAATTCTGTTATTTTTGCAATAAAAATCAAAACCTTATTTGATCAAACATTTGTCCTATAACAGAAGGTATTTCATACCATAACTTGATAGGAGAACATGCTTCTAAAATCATAGTCATCTCAGGTTAGAAAATGTAACCAAGAACATGAAAAATAAAACGCAATTCTTAGAAGAAATACCTGCAAAATGAGTTAATTAAATCTTCTACATGTATAAAGGTCAATACATTACTGGTCTATAATTAGAAATACAAACAAGGACAATGCATTTTTCCACCATTTCATGTTAAAACATACATTTGACTAGGATTTCAAATTATGAACATATTCATGCATAACAGTAACCCACTATCCAGATCATTTTTTTCAGCGTTTAAAGATAATTGTAATCAAATAAGTACTACATTTCCTATCCAGTAATACTCCAGTGTTGACAAAGGAAACCTGGGGTTTGTAACACCAAATACCCCAAAAAACATATTATAGGTCCCAGGCAGGTTAATTGCAATAACTTGCAAAACAGCTTGGATTGTTGTGACCCATAACAGATTACCTTTGTATATATACAGCAGTACAAATGTTCATCTGCTTTCAGGGAGCTACACCTCCAACACTGGGAAGATGTAATGGATCTACTTTTGGTCAGGTGCAGTGGTGAGAGTTGCCAGCAATTTAAGCAAGGTGAAGTTTACCAAAGCAGGGAGTCTGGAGTATGCCAACTGTCTAGTCCACGTCTTTCAGACCAAATCCATGATATCCAGCTAAAGGGTTATAGCCTATTTGGCTTTTAAATCCAGGATTACGGGTTGGGAAGATTCAATTAAAATTTTTGTACCACATTGTTGTTATTTTGTGGTTGCCTATCCAGGGAATGAGACTTTGGTTGTATACAAAATGTGAGTAATCAGGAGTTACCATTTGTGAATATACAGTGATGGAATCCTATAGCCGTCTTAAGCTAAAAGACTTGCTATCAGCTACATATAAGGTGAGGAGACACCTTGTTAAGGTCAGTGAAGGATAAACAGGATTTGGAAATCAGGAACACAAATATCAGATGGAATCCTGCATTTGATTAAATCCAGCCACCATAACAATGGTTTATCCACAGTCACAAGATCATAAAGCCATAGTGGGGAGATCACTGTGGTAGGAGGTGAGGTTTGGTCCAGATACAAGTTAGGAACCAGGCTTCCTGTCCACCTGGGTCCAAGGCTTTGTATGGAGGAATGATGCAAGACTTCAGGGTTATGTAGGTGTTGAAACAGCAGCTCCAGCAGCATGCAAACATGAGGATGGTTTGCCCTAGCTTAAACAAGGGGAAATCCCATATGCTATCAAATCTGGCAAGCCAAACATTTCCCCATCTCCTAGGGAGCACTAGGCATCTTTAGCTGACCCTAGGGTGTTTGCCACAAAAATACCGCAATACACCCATTACAGCAAGAATTGCATATGCATCACCTGGAGGAGATTATGCAAAACAGAAAGGACTTTGATAGGATACACATTTTGATTGTTTGGATTCTGTTAAGGAATTTGAGGAGTTTAAAGGTTATGTTGCCCAAGTCGTGACTTGAACTCCTTTAATATTTCTTTGGTGTTATGTTCCACCACATTTTAAATATTCAGTAAATAAGTACCCCTGATACTTATGCTCCCTCTCCATTTTACAGGGGATCTCACTCAAAGTGGCTAATGTGGCATATGCCCCCTTTTTTAACAGGAATATCTCTGACTTACTGGTGTTAATTTGAAGCCCAATATACTTGAGAGTCTTAAGATAAGTCTAAAATGGGATGGACATTAATGTGGGGATTGGATATCCAGAAAGCACAGCCCTCTACAAACCAGCTGACCATTGGGAAAGATTCCCCTAATGCCCATTTTACTGACCTCAACACTGTGACTTAGTGCAAATACACCTTGCCCCATACTCCTATAAATAGGAAAGGGTAATGACAAGGTTTGGTTGGTGAGAAAGTGTGCTGTTGGATTAGCATAAAGAAGGCTGCACAATTCAATAAAAGTCTGCAGAAATGCATGCCTAGTCAAAGCTTGCCATAGAGTACATGCAGTCTAAGGCTTTACTAAAATCAGACAGTACAGAAACTGGCTTCTTGTAGCGATCACATAAGGTCTGCAAGTTCAACCAGTGGTGACTGAGATTTGAGCCTCCTACCTTCCATCCAAAATGATACTGCTCTACTGTGCTATGAAGCCCTTTTCCAGTCCACTAACCAACAACTTTGAAAAAATGTTAACGTCCATTAGTAAAAAGCAAATGGGCCTGTAATTTGCTAGGTCCTTATCTGGCTTAGGAAGCAATACTATTTTTGCAAGAGTATGGGGGGAATGGCATCTGTTGACAGATTACTTAATCAGATTAAACAAAGGGGGTCACTACCTCTTCCTTTACACAATTATAGAATTCTGCAGAGAAGCCATCCAATCCCGGAGCATTTCTTGTGGCTAGGAAATTATTTTCAGACAGGATTTCCTCTGCAGTTATAAGTTTGCTAATAGCAAGAACCTGATTATTCAAAAAAGTTAGAAAGTTTACATCATTCTTCCAGTAATTTCTAGCTTTGTTGAATTCCTGGACAAAGCATCTATTTATAGCCTCATGGTTCACTAGAATGACCCCCATATTGTTCCTTATTGCACCAAGGGCCAGCCAATCCTACCTGTGTTCTCTATATTTCATAGCCAGTGCTTTGATATTATTCCCTTTGCCCAATGAAATAAATGCCACCTATCCTACTTGGCTGCTATGTTAGCTTACAAAAATCGTTAATATTGATTCTTGACCTGAATTAACTCCCTTTATAAGCACCTAAGCAACCTGGAGAATATTAGGGTCAAACCTAACATTCTCATACTGGGCGACTTCAACTACCCCTCCATTAATGGGGACAACTACTCATGTACCAATACACTTGCCCAACGTTTCCTGGAATTCATCAATTCCAATGCCCTGGACCAGCTCATTCTTACCCCCACTGGAAGTAGCAACATCCCTGACCTGGTCATTACTAACATGGGCGACCATTGCTCTACACCCATAGTGAACTCCTCCCTAATTAGGTCTGACCACAAACTAAAGGTAACCACCATGAAAAACTTCTCCAAAGTTAACTTTGGGCTCCTAAAAACAGAGGTGGCCAACTTCACAGCACCCATGCAAATGGAGGATAGTTGCATGACCGCTGAATCATACACCAATGCACTGTACGAACATGTACACAAATGCATGGATCTCACCATACCAAATAGAACCAAGATGCTCTCCTCCAAAAAAAAGGAAGCCAATCTGGTGGTCCCCTGCTATGAACAAACTCTACAACAGGTGTAGGAAACTGATGCGGAATAAGGGGAAGTCCCAAGACTGGATAAACTCCCTTATCAGCCTCAACAAAAAGTTGAGGTCCCTTATCAAATCCTCTAAAGCTAGCTATGAAAATAGAATTGCATCAGATAGTAAAGACAGCCACAAAGCCTTCTATCGTTATGTAAAGAGTCTCCACAGCAATACCCAGATTTGATCTGAGCTACTGGACAATGGTACCTCCTATTCTGAGCCAACAGATATTGCCAATATGCTGGCTGACAGATTCAGTGCCAACTTTACCCCTCCCCCCAAGGGACCAATCACAATACCAGTAGATTCCCAGGCACCCAGTATTACTGCTGCACAGGTTAAAACAGCACTGTCCAAGGCCAAGAATACAGCTTCTATGGGACCTGACAATATCCCTGGCTGTGTTCTACATGAACTAGAGAGCGAACTGTCATCTCACCTGTGTGCCCTGTTCAATCACAGCCTCACCTCAGGCTTTGTCCCTACCAAACAGCACACCGCTATAGTCATCCCTCTCCACGAAGGAGAAGTGACTGCAGACCCTGGTAACTATTGTCCCATTAGCCTGACAAGTCTGATATGCAAAACTATGGAATGCATCATCATGGACCTAATAAACAAGGATATAGGGAACCTCCAAACTCTGGACCACACACAGTTTGGTTTTGTGAAGGGTAGATCGTGTCTGCTCAACTTGGTCGACTTCTTTGAGTCAGTCACCAGAACTGTGAAAGAAGGCAAGGTGGTTCATACTGTCTACCTTGATTTGGCCAAGGCCTTTGATACCATTCCCCACTCAGGAATCATAGAAAAACTCACTAAGCTAGGCATCACCCCTATATCACTAGGTGGGTTGCAAACTGCCTCACAGATAGAACCCACAGTGTGAAAGTAGCTGACTCCAAGTCAGACTGCCAACCAGTCATGAGTGGAGTCCCACAGGGATTGGTCCTGGGTCCTGTCCTGTTTGGTATCTACTTCTCAGAAGTCAAGGCCAACACGAAGGTACTCTGGCTGACAAAGTTTGCAGACAATTGTAAGTTGGGAGCCATTATTAACTTCCCAAGTGATGTTGACATCCTACAGAAAGGCCTCACTGAGACCAACGACTGGTGTCAGAATCATGCCCTTAAGCTCAATGCCAAAAATATGTATCGCCATCCCCTTTGGGAAAAACCCAGTTCCCATGAATTACCACATCAATGGTAGTCCACTGAACACAGAAGGCATTATAAGAGATCTGAGAACTCAGGTTGACAGAAACCTCTCTTTTGTCCACCACACTGCCACTGTGGTCATAAAGTCCTATGTGGCACATCTCACTACTAAGGGTTTTGCATCCAGAAGAAAGATGTCATTGTCTCCCTCTACTCTTCCCTCATTAGGTCAATCATCGAGTACAATGCCCCATTTGGCATGTACCTCACCAGACACCTGCAACAACTGGAGAGGCCGCAAAAGTACCTCACAAAGAGGATCCTAGGCCTTAAACACTTGTCCTATATGGACAGACTAAAAAAAAAAAACTCCAACTATTCTCTGTCACATCACCTACTTAGAGGTGACCTCTGCTTGACTTACTAAGCCATGTATGACTCAGCTCTTTTAGAAATCCTACATCTAAAGAAATCCCAATTCCTCCACACCACAACTTGAAAGCCCACTTCTCTGTGCCTTTAAAAGGTAAGGGACTAGGAATTTTCATTTAAGATACAGTGTGGTAATAAGTCTGGTGACACCTAAACCTGATTCTCTGCAATTTAGAAATTACAGCCAAACACCCTAACCTTCTGTAAGGTCATTTACCTGTTAAAATCTAGGAACTTAAGGAAATACCTCAGCTTGCTGCTAGTTAACTCTTCTGGAAGGAAGTCTTGAGATTGTTCTATAAATTGGAGGGTTTTGAAGCCTCACGATTTGTGCCAGAGGTTGTCTTATAAAGATGATAAGCTCAGATTCTTCTACCTTTTTGGGAAGCCTGATGAAGCAAAGATCATTCCTCATGGCATGGTTTTCTAGGTCCTGTTTAGACTTGAGCTATACAGTACATGTGCAGCTCTTGTGCAGCTATTGAAGCTTGATGAAACTACTGCCAGTTCTACCACCTATACCGTATGTGACTGCAGCTCCTGTACAGCTGTTAGAGTGTGATGAAACTGCAGCCAGTTCTACCACCTATACCGTACGTGACCACAGCTCCTGCACAGCTGTTGGAGCGTGATGAAACTACAACCAGTTCTACCACCTCTTGTTGCTGCTGTGGAGTAGTCTGGATAGCAGCTAGCTGGGCATCATGTCTGGCTGTAACTGCTTTGATTATCTGAATATCAATGGCAGTCCCTTTCATAATATCTGAAAGGGCATCAATGGAAGTGCAAATCATCTAGAGTTCCTCAGAACACAACTCACACTCCTAAGCCATCATTACACCACATGGGTGTGCAGCTTTGCTACCAGGTCTGTGTGACTATACCATCCAAGCTACCCATCAAATATTTCAGCCTTCAAGGAAAAAAAAAGGTTCAGAATAGTTGCCAGCTGACATACTCCACACATGCAAATACTGTCTCTTCATACCTAACCACAGATAAGATAAACATGACCTAGATATCATTCCAGAAGGGAGTAAGTGAAACATACTAAGTGACTGACTCCATACTTGTGCTCATGAGTGCCCAAATAGGTAATTCTGTTATTGCTAATAAGCCGTCTTTCATTTCTTGCCGTAAAAATGTTCAAGAGTAATCAGCTTTAAAGCAAACACTCAAATTAGTGTTGTTTAATTCACCAGTAAATATAATTTAAAACAAAAAGGTAACGGTCTTAAAAATTATTTAAGACTGTAAAAAACATGCATTTATGCAGTGTTTTTTTTTTATTTTTTTTTTTTATATAAAGTGTGTTGGACACCCCATGGGCTGAAAACAGAGCAGGACCCAAAATATACTTATTCTACAACCTTGGGGATGAGGATGAAGCCATCTGTAGGTAGACTGTGGCCATTCAGAGACAGTGGTGAGCCTGTGACCCGGGGCTGTGCATGTGGTCTTTCAAGCTGCCATTGGGCAGTAGCCTATAATGAGCAAGTGAAGCATGCACTTGCATAGGAGAAGGAGCTGTGAACTCTGGCAGTGTTCCAAGCCACGTTCCCCACCACTTAGGGCAGGGGTTCGGCAAAACGGTCCTCTGTGTCAGGATGCCAGCTAGGACACAAGCAACCCTCATGGCTGCCTAAAATCATAATTGTCCCCAGATGACTTTGATCAGAGCAGATCAAGAGGAGCAGGAGTATAAACCATGCAGTTAAAAAAAATATCACAGTAGGGTAAAAAGTGATTGTAGATATGCCTGTTACAAAACAAAAATCGGTTGTTTTAAGGAAGTAATCTTGGAATGAAAGAGATGATAGCAAAAATAATGAAGTGAATTTGTGTAGGAGGCAGCAAGAAGAGGAAGCTATACCATGAGTATAAAACACACAACAAAAATCAGTTGTTTTAAGGAAATAATCTTGGAATGAAAGAGAAGATAGCGAAAATGTTGTTCCAATCCGCTAATGATTGGCAGTAGATTTTTTACTGTGCCGTGGTGCCAGCTCAATGCCCAACCTTCAACGAAGGCACAATGAAGTGAAATTGTGTAGGAGGCAGCAGGAAGAAGAAGCTATACCACGAGTATAAACACACGAGAAGGTTTGTGCTTGATACAGAATGCTAGATTCTAACCAACAAAGAAAGGAGGAATAAAGTGGGAAAACAAAAAAAAAATGAGGAAAGGATAATCAAGAAAGAGGAGTAAAGAGATGGAAGGTAAAAGGGAGGACAGGTGAATATACAAGGATTTATGAGAGGAAGGAGAAAGCGTTGATAGAGAAAAATGAAGGCTAGTTGTGGGGTAATAAATTCTTATATGGCTAACAAAAGGGTTTTCAGAAGTGGAAGAGATGAGGGAAATTTAAGAAGAGCAGGACCCATTTTTGACCTGAACTGGACATTGATCAATAGATGGTACAAGCCACGAGGAGGCCTAGGTTGGCTGGTCAGTATTATATAGGCAGTATAAGAGTTATGCAGACAATATATGGTGGAATTGCAAAAGCTACAGGTAGAATAAGATAAGATGAGGGGACGTTAAGGATGTAGCAAAGTATAGGCTACTGACTGTTTAGGCCTGGAGTAGAACAAACAGTTGATGAGGGTTGTACAGGATTCAGATGGGAATTATTCATGATGGTTGAATGGCTTAGAAGTGAAATTGCAAATGGAGAGAAGGATAAGAAAATTATGACAAATTACAAGGTTGAGTGGACAGACTAGGTAAGGTAAATAAGGAAGTTTCAATGATGAAAGACCTGAGATAGAAAAAATAAGAAAGGAGGGAGAAAAGCAGTGAAAGGTGGCACACATGTCATGCTAAGGATGACAGGCTAGGTACAGGCAATGTGTAAAAGTGACACTGGACTTTGAGAAAATGGAGAATGATCCAAATTGTCTTCTATTGTGAAGTCAAGAATCATGGTGAAAGAGTATATAATAAAATGGGGACTGGATGAGATGCATAACCACATAAAGTCATGAGTAGGTGCAGCAGACAAGCATGCTAGAGGATCTTTGATGTGGAGTATGTTATGGCAAAGTGTACACAATTTAGTTATAGGGAATGTACTTTTTCTTGCTGCTTTGTTTAGACAGTGCATTTTGTTTTATAATCTGGATGTTAGCTGGAAGTTGTTGAGTCTTTCGGCTTTTCCCAGTTAGGGGTCGCCACAGTGTAACTCCGGTCCACTAATGATAGGTAGTTGATTTTTACGTGCAGAGTTACCAGCCCTGACACACAACCTTCAACGAAGGTACGCCCATTCATGCATGTCTCCACGCAGAAGACGCTCTAGCTGAGAATCGAACCAGACAGCGTCTTACTGTGAGGCGACAACGCTACCGCAGCACCATAGTAAAGATAAGAGAAGGAGAGAGAATAAAAATCCAGCTACAATCTCAGCAAATCTTTGTGCAAAAGAAACACAGTGTCATTCCCTGTTTGTGTCTTTCGGCTTTTCCCAGTTAGGGGTCGCCACAGCGGAACTCCGGTCCGCTAATGATTGGTAGTGTATTTTTACATACCGGGTTACCAGCCCTGACGCACAACCTTCAACGAAGGCATGCCCCATTCACGTATGCCTCCACACAGAAGACACTCTAGCCGAGAATCGAATGGGGCGTCTTGCTATGAGTCGACAACATACCAAAAATTCTACAAATTACCTTGTAATCCTAGCACTTTTTTCAATGACTTATGCCTATTTACAGGACATGGCCATTATTTATTCGTTTTAGTTTTTTTTTTTTGGTTTTGTTTGTAATCTCCCAACACACAACCTACTTTTTCCTAAGCTTTTTGTTTCCTTGGACAAATGCCTTGCATTAATTTGTAATGAACCTAAGCAGCCATATATATCACAAATTCCTTTTCCTTGGAAAATCTTATATCATCCTCAAGACTCTATCTTGGAAAATTAATCTAATTTCAGTTATTTGTATCACCAGCTCAAAAGCACCCACCTGCCATTTGCACAGCCTGTTTGATTCAGAACAATACTCAAAGAATAGGCATAAACATTATTCTGTATACTGATTAATTATTTACATCCTGTGCCACAAAGGTTTGATATTCCTTAGACCCATGCTATTTGTTTTCATATTTAATACTGAAATGTTCCATTCTATGCACAAAGTACAAATGGATATTAGTTTACTTTTCAAATGATACCAGTAAAAAAGGAAATAGAAAAATGTCACTTTTTGCATTACAAGCTTAAGTAATTATTTTGGTTTGTTTAAAGTTGTGGTAAATTGTTTAATGTAATTGCACAGGAGGTAATACATGGCTTCTGTGAGTTAATTGCATAGTTATCCATTTAAAAGGTTGCTAGGTAACCTTAAGTAGCTTTGTCAGTGAGCTCAAGAGTTCTTGTAGCTATCAGATTATATCAAAAAGGCTTCCTGCTGGTTAACTAGCACTGTATATGGGTAAGACCAAGTAATTTCAAAATGCTTTCTGTTGGCTCCTCATAGGCCACTTCTGACTCTTAATGGTACATGTTAACTGAACAGTTACTACTGTATTGCATAGAACTAATATGCTGTGACCTAATGCATACATTATACTATAGTTAATTTTTTTAGTTCCACATTCAATATGGTATGTCCTATACAGAATCTTTTGGTAATGTATATAATTGTATAGAAAAATGTTTTTCTATTTTCTACCAGTGTAATTACACTTCACAGAATATCCTTAGATGACACAAAAAAAGAGGTGTGCTTTATCCATTCAATGTCACCTTTGCTACCACCAAACATTACACTAATCAAACTGTGTGAAGGTACAGCCACAAACATTTTCAGACATACGAGTTTGCATTACACAAAATATTAATGTATTCCAAACATGTAGCAGTAAATTCAGTATGACGGCCTATCACAATTTCTTTGATTAAATAAATGTAACAAAGTATTACATACAAAAGCATGGCATTCTAGTAACTGTCCTACTTTCTTTTCATTCATGCAAGTAGTCAGTTCTTGTTCTAAATCTGCCTATATAATGAGCAGAAATTTTAGGATGTCTCTCACAGTCCTTCCCTCACTTTAGTAGGCACATTTGAGGACAACAGAATATACCCCTCCAAAAAAAAAAAAGGCTGCAAAATACAGTGCAGGCATCATATAAAAAACAGCAATATATGCAGGTACTATTTAAGGTGCTGTCTGCATGCGGCTTGCTTGCTTGTAAGGCTTCGATTTACACTGCAAATCAGCAATGAATTCTAAGTACCATGACTGTAATCAAACAGAGTAACTCTGGGAATTACAATACATAATTATAATCCTGTATCACACGTTTGCCAACAGCTGACTAAAACTGAAGCACAGCCAGCAAAAACTTGCTGTTGATTTACAGTGGCTAAAATAATGACTACTAAAAAAGCTAGCCTTGTTTTAATTATTGTGCAATCACTCCCTGATTCATTTCATTAAAATTCTGATTATGATAACCTTTCAAAATACTAACATGTAACTAGTTTATGGAGGCATCCTGCATCACTGAGACAGCATTCATACAATTCTATTTCAGGGATGTGAGTGCAAAAATTGACTTTCATAATGAGAAAGGAAGTGTTGCTCCTCAAGAAGGGTTCACTAAATATGAGGTGCAGTGACCTCAAAGCTATAATATTTTAAGTATGGGATGTGGAATGTCCTCCATATGTGGGTATGGGAGGCTGGCCCCCAAGAATACCTCTCCCATACTCTTACCATTGTGACCACATTGTGACCAACTAACCCAGTTTTATTCCTACTTACTTTCTTTTCTCTTATTTCTGATATCTGTAGCCAAAACGGGAACAAGAGCCTGGTAAGGTGGTTCTCATACAGCACTGCACACTGCTTTTCTACTGTGCTCATAATATCACTCACAGGTGGAACTGCACACATATCACTGAAGTGGGGCTGCAGGTATGGCCTTTTGATAAAGGCATGCATCTATATGACTTTCCTGCAGTACATATGCTGCTCTCTGGCAAAGTAAAGCAATTGTGTAACTCACCTTTTTGACACCTTGCCTGCACAGTGTGTCCATCTTGAAGTAGGCCAAGAATACCTCTCAAGCCCCAGGAATGGTTACCAAACAGCCTTACTTGCTCCTCCTCTTCCCAGCTGGCTGTCCTAGCCAGCAAGATAACTAGTCCATTCTAGGCCACAACAGGCATGGCTTTAGCAAACCAGTGGACTTTTTTTTTTCTTAACCGTTGTCTTTCAAATACTTTGCTGACTTTGAATACTCAACATCACATTTCCTAAATGGTTTTCTGATATAACTTTTGGCTGCTTTCCATTTTTCACAGTGATCATGTTGTTTGTTTTTATATGCCTATGCTTTTTGGTAAACAATAAAATCAACATAAAACAAAACATGCAACAGGCAGACAAAGCACATATCAAATAGTTATTCTGCAGACTTTAAACAAGCAACATAAAGAAGTTTCAAAAAATGAATTAAAAACTGTAAAAATGTTAAATTTATAAACAGACTCTGTGAAAAGGAGAAGTTCTATGGAACACCTTAAAGACCAACTTTATATTTCACAATAGTTGACTACATTAACCATTTACAGAGGCTTAAAAATATGCAATACCTTAAGTCTGAAGAGTTTTATAATCCTTTCATGTGAAATCTTTTAGTACCATAGAGGATAATACCATACTTATGGCCCAGAGATTACCCGAGTTTTATTAGCGGCTCAGATGTTTACGTGGTGTAGGTACTGCACACATGTCCTTCCTCATTATCTGTATGGGCTTTTTCTGGGATTTATCTTTCAAAACTCACCCGAAGATGTGCTGCTTAGCTTGAGCGACTTATAATATGATGCTAGATTTCTGCTATGGAGCTCTTTTCCCTGGTTCTCTCTCTGGAGGACTCATTAGGACAGTGGAACTAGTCAGACTAACAAGTTATTTCAATAAATGCTATTCTAGGTGTCTTCCTCCATTCTCCTGTTCACACATCTGAGGATGGGTAAGCTGATGCAAACTGCTTATTCCTATATTCCTATCCCTCACAGATGGTGTATTCAGCAGTTAAACTCACTAGTCCAAACCAAGCTCCTGGGGCTGCAGTCAGGGCGCCATTTTTCTGTTCCATGGTGGCAACATGTATCCACTCTATTGCTGGTCAAGTTCATTCATCCACATTATGATATTCAATTTATCACTTTCAGGATTGTGGCATACTTTTAAGTTATTCCCCTTTGAAGTACTTAACTGAACAGAAAGCAAAAAAAAAAAAAAAAAAACCTCCAACAGCTATTTATTTAATCATTTACATTAAATCAACGCATTTCATTACAATCAACAAATTTACACCACCTCATATTTCACATTTTCAATATTTATATAAACATACCCTATAGAAAATCAGATAATTAAAAAGATGTTATAGCCTTATAATTTCCTTCTCTTGTTTTGCACTGTCAGTGTTCTATTAAATGGCTCTATCTCCTTCACTAAAAATGTGAAATCAGTCATTCCACTAGATTGCACAATATCACTTTACAATTCTTCCTAAATAAACCAATGAAATCATTAATTGATTTTTGTAAGCTGGACACTTGTTAACATTACACGCAGTAGAAGAATTTCTGGTTCCTGTCCACTACATACACCATTTCTTGTATTGCTTTTCCAAATTTGGGATAGCCAATTACTTATATGTTGTATTTCAAATTTATTTAGGTATCAAATATGGTAAACATAATTCTCTAGATCTCAGATTATAAAAATATAGGGTGGCATTGTTCAAAATTGACTGCACATAGGCAACTGAAAAGGAACTGGAATAAATTCAATGTTCATCATTATTTGCCCAAAAAATCCTAATAGTTATATAATAAATATGACTACAAAGACTGCATATTATAAAAAGCAGTGATTCCAAATATCAGTTATAAAGAAAAAAATAACACTTAGCAAAAGTTTAAAGAAAAGACTAAGCAAAGCTAATGTCTTCACTGTGTAATGCCTTGTACTGAGAAACACAGAAAAGAGGTGAAACATGCCAAGTCGACAGCTAGTGGGGTTTGACTTTATTGGCCTAAATGCATCAGTAAAGACTTAAAGTGAAAGTAAAAAGGCATGAGCATTCAAACACCATGTAGCTGGACACTGGTATATCCTTAAGGGGTCATTTGCATATATTCCATGGCCCTTCACTACAGCATGTTTAAGGTATTAACACTGTGGACTCATCTTAGTATGCGGACACAAATTATATGAACCTATCTTTTCTCAACAACAGTGACATTATTCAGCCAAAGTCTAAGGTTTTCCAAGTATATACTCTCCTCTTTCATGTATACATGATTTTACTTTCAAATTCTGATCCGTTATAAATTTGGTATTCGCAGACTACACACACTACATTAAAGATTTTTATATTACTTTGTCTGTCAAAATGAACAAATTATATTACATTTTACATAAAGTATTTCCACTCCAGATTTTTGAAGTCAGTCTTTAGTGTGTATTGTCATGATTTATTTCTACCTCTGATCTTTTAATTTATGTTAAATGTTCAAAGTCAGTCTCTAAAATTTCACAAAATGTTACTTCACTTAAATAAATGGCTATTAGAGCTACAGTTCAATGATTCAGACAGTTATAAAAGGCATTTCATAACTGTATGTATTGTTTGTGGGAATGTCACACCATCATTAACAAGCATTTTACCTTGCATACCCTATTGTGGATTGCTTCCTGAAGTGTAGCACTAGCTCTCTTTATATTATGCAGCTATAATACAGTTTCAGGGAAGTGAGCATTAACCATTATGACTTACGGGGTTCAAGAGTAAACCAGACGTCATGCATGCCATATGAGCCCAGTTTTTCATTAAGACTTATGCCGATGATGAAAACATCACACATTAGCCTGTGCCATTCAAAAAGTGTTCTCTCTTTCAAACTTTATTTA
Source organism: Protopterus annectens (assembly GCF_019279795.1). Classification (NCBI taxonomy): domain Eukaryota; kingdom Metazoa; phylum Chordata; order Ceratodontiformes; family Protopteridae; genus Protopterus; species Protopterus annectens. The sequence continues at coordinate 335,586,565 of NC_056748.1, read as the reverse complement.
TACAAAAAAAAAAGTTACAGAATATACGATGATGTTTGTTTTATGTGATATCCATCAGATGATAAAAAACACTTTTGGTAATCTATGGAAAATATTGGATCTGCAGAATAATTTCTGGTAGTAATGAGCCAATAGTATGCCTCATTTTACTGCTTTAATTTAAGGTAGCTCCAGAAAACCTTCATCGGTGCATGTTTTATATAAAAACTCGCGTACTGCATACACTTTGTGCAGGCTGCAACTTCATACTAACAGAAAATAATATTAAAATTGCTTTTCCCAAACCTCAGACATTTGAATAATTTGAAGAGATAGCATTTTAAAAGCAAATCCAGAACTGCATTGCAAACACTGACCCACGCAATGGAAGACACAGCCGTTCTATCTGCATGCATTCAGTCTCTCAGCGGTGCCAGAGACGGTACCCCGGCTTGCATTCTGTATGCAGGCTAAAACATATACCATTATAAAATGTTCACTCCTCGGTTTCATTGCTATTATCAAATGCACTATATTTAATCAAAGCGTTGCGTGTATTGTACACCTACTGGTCAGTAATTACGTAGCATGTCAGAAGATAATCCTGTCTTGCTAAATTCATGACCTACTGAGAGGGATTTACACCAATACATACATGATTAGGACTGTGAAATAAATGAAATCTGGATATTCAGTAAATGAATGCTTAACTTTCTTCACTAGGATTCAATGAAACAAGTGTGTGTAAATAAAATGTCTTGTATTATGAAGCGACTAGTCTTTATATTTAAGAGATATTACTATAAGACACAAGCAGGAAGCCATTGGTAACAAAGCTGCTAGGCATTCATTGCAGTGAGCTATGAATCAAGGCTGCGCTTCACGCTACCAAACTAATGCTGCTGTTTTGGAAGAGGCTGAACACTATCATCTAGTGAGCTGATGCAAAAGGTCGTTTGCACTCAAAATTCCGCACCTGGACATCATTAGCAACTCTATTGCTAAATCGCACAAACATATAAGCGTTTTCCATCACTCTCGATTCATAGTCTGTCGGTTATTATCATTAAGGCGCCCCCGTTCTGTACATCCATTTACTATTTTTTATGAAGATGCTCAACTTCAACAATATTATTTGTGGACCTTCTTATAAAAGGTGTGTGACGTGAAGTAATTTATTTTCATTGAGAACATTAAGTGACGTGAAGTAATTTATTTTCACTGAGAACATTAAAATTACTATATTAATTTCTGCATAACAGCCACCACCCCCGCCAAAAAATATATATATCATATTTCACATTCCCAGAGGCAACAGGTATTATGCAGCAAGCAGCGAAAAGTGCACAGGCAATGTACACCTCCCATGATGTGGGGCTTTCCCTACGGCAGGTGGTAAACTTTAATACGCGTCATAGAATTAACAAAGCATAAGTGGGAAATCCTGAGTCTTTACTAAAGACTACAGCCAATCTTGGGAAGGGAATATCAGCAGGCTCTACAGCCAGATCACTTGTTTCTAAACTGCTTCATAATGAGAACTGGTTAATGCTATATTTTATTATGCGTGTACACAGACAGCTTCACTACAACCCACCACTATATATTGTTATGTATACAAAGCTACTGTTTACAAAATATAGTTAATGATCGTTAACCTTGTATACTCTGTTCTAATCATCTTACACACCTCAACTGCCCAGGATCTGGCAGAATGTCGAGATGTTTGTCTGTTCCTCTTAAAAATGTGGCTTTCTAACAAATCAACGGGGACTTAAGCCATCAAATAATATTTGATTTTCACATTCCATATCCTTCAGAAAATGTATGCTAATGCAAACGTGCTATTCTTGCAACTTCCAACTTTATAAGAATAGTATTTTAAATCTCTCTGATGTTGGGCCTTTGCCGACGAACACCCCCCCCCCCCCCAAATCTTAAGAATTTGGGAAGAATGGTTAATAAAGCTACTAAAGAATAGTGTAATTACATGCCTCACACACAGCAGGGCTACTTCTAAAATACTGCTACCAGGCATCTGGACAGCCGACAGAATCAACAATATGTGAATTAATTAGCATTTACAGAAACATTTCAAGGTTGTCATTGTGGACTATAATTCTCATATTCCTCATAAAATTATGAGCATAGATCTCAACCTTCCATGTCCAAAATGAGGAACACTAACCCTCATAATGTGGAACAAATGGGCAAAATGGGGAACACATACTAATGGCTTACTAACAACTTCAACTAGGAAGGTCATAGGATGGTTAAACTATGCTGGTTTTACATATAAAGATCTTTTACTGAATTAATATGATTAATTTCTATTTACAATGGATTTCACTTAAAAAAATCCTAACACTTAATGTGTAACAGTCTTTCAATGTGAAACTTCGAGGAACATGAACTTTTTAAGACCCCAAATGAGGTACGTTCCTCGTAATGAGGTACACTTGAGAGGTATGTAAAAAAGGAGATTAAGTGCGACAAATGAGTTACGTCCCTGAAAACGAGAGACAAAGAGACGTACACTCACACATGTGCATTGGCTCGGGTATATTTCTCTCATTTTAATTGAGTCCTGCCTGCTCGTTATTTGTCTTTGAATCCCTGCAGAGCTAACAGTGCTGTCAAATAGGATTTCCAGCTCTCTGATTGGCTGGTTTGGGGAACCCATTGTATAATACTTGCAGAACCCACCATAACACGTACAATAACCTAGAATTGGGATTTCCCCAAGTTTCCTTTATACTACATGCTTTTGCTTTTTCTTCTATACGAGCACAACCTTTCTTCTTACAGCTCCTTTCTACTACCTGATTGTCTGAAGCTACTATCTTTTATATCTGCAGAAAGTATCCAGTAGACTTAATACTGGCAAGGGGTTAAACATTCATCTTATTCTTCTAACCATATTTCAAAAAGACTGTCCTGATAATATCAAACTGGTTCATAAACATAAGAGACGGATTTCGTAAGAAAATACATAACCACGGCATCAAACTTCGAGTTAACAGGGTGCTGAAAATAAAGGAACCCCCCAGACTACTGTACAGTGTATTGAGCAAAAAAAAAAAAAAAAACATCTGCATAAGTAGACTACATTACAACACGCCTTGCAGTCTAACCACGGTCTACACTCGAGGCAAGCTGCTTCAGCTCACTTTGTAACAATCTCATAGCAATAGAACAAATAACCACCTCTTGCAAATGTCACCAGTAGTCTGGAAGCAGAAAAACAGAAGGTCCCAGTAATAAACAAAAAGGCTGAGTATGCAATAAATCCAGAGTCGTTTTGCATTGCACACCACATACAATGGGCATTCAGAAAACTTGACAAAGTTGAACTGGAAAAATCACACAAGATATGAGGCCACTTACATAAAAACTCCAAACAGAAGAACTCGTATACCAATCTCCAGTGCCAACTCTCTCATGGTGGTCCTGTGGGGATCCTTGGGCGACATTATTCACGGCTGCTTTCACCACTTAAGGCTGAAGTCCATCTATTGAAACACCACCACTATGCCTTTTCTGCCGTTGTGGCTGCTGCATTCAGCCATGCAGGAGAAGACATCAAATGGCTAAAAAAACACCGACTTACGCTACTGACTTTTATAAATCTTAACAGCGAATGAGGAAAAAAGACCCCCTTCACAAGGGAACAGAGATCCCTGGTTATTTCTGTGCAACTGATTTTTTTCAGCTATAATCGTGCCTATTTACAATGTCAGGTAGAGAAACGCGTGAAAGGTAGAGGCTGCCCTTAAAATGCCGCAGGTAGCGCTTTGCTTTTCCACAGTTCCAATTCCCACTCCACTTTTCTCTTACAGGCAATCAGATAGAAACTGCGTCAAGGCAGTGTTGTGGGTTTGTACGGCTGGCACCGTAAACGAAAGGTCTAATGCTGTGAAGTTCACATTCATCAGGTCTGCATCATTATTTATAAAATAGGGAGCGATAACCCATAAGACACAGTGGCCTTTGTTTCAAAAATAAATTCCTAGTGTTTGTGTTTCAATTTGCTCAACTTGGAACTGCACTGAGTGGTGTTACTTAGAACCTTTGGGTTCGTCTGTCTCAGCTTAACTTTCTGTCTAGCTGCCTGTCCCTTTAAAACGCAACAGACGATGCTTTCACTAGAAAAAAGGCAATTACATATTTTTCGCAGAAGAAAATGTTGCACCATTTAGAAGCCCAGCTGTTGTCGCTTTTGCAATTGATGGAAAGCGTACTCTACAGAGCGGCACGTGGCGATCTTCAATTAGAATCCCAGAATTTCCGACGCGAGTCGGTGCTGCTGCCTCCTGGTCTAGCGAACCACACTCTCGTACAATAACCAGCAGCTGCAACTTTAAATACTAAGTTTTCGTTTTGTCATAGGGTTGCCACCTTTTCAAATGGCCAAAGTGGGACATTTTCGGTGCAAACATCAGATTTTACAGGCCGACACATACCCACGGTCAGTACAAAGGATAGAACTTAACTTTTTTGCCTAAATAAAAGCTTATTCTTGTAGCATTTTAGTTGCTTATTCTGTTTCTTATAACATTTAGGTATTTTAGATACAGAATAACTGTTTATGCAACTATTACATAAAATATAGAAAATAATTATGTTCTACAATCTCAGGACATTTGCCATTTTTAATATTTTTTGTCAGGACACAACTGTCCAAAAAGGGACTGTCCCTCGCAAAGTGGGACAGGTGGTAACCCTATTTTGTCACCATGGGCAAGTCTAAACCGGAGGAATAACAACATTCTTCATGTTGAAAAGTATATGAAATGCAAATATTTGTTTAAAGTTAATTGCAGTTGAATAAATGCTAATGTGATGTTTGCCACTGAGTCCCCCCCTTTTTTGTCCAAAGAGTGTTTGTTAACATCATTAACCAATCAGGACACTTTGTTTTACAAAGCATTTTTACAATGAGTAAGGGAATAATGTAAGCAAAATCAGGGGAAGTTGAAATGTGTCTTTATTTATTTATACTTACTGCTATTAGTTTACCGGGAAAGTGTGACTGGGTCCAAGATACCCATTTTATTTATTTTATTTTAAGTGTTAAAGTGGGAACTTCTGTAATCTTTTGTATCTTTGTTTTTGAGCTTTTCTCCCCAGGCCTCCACTGAAAACGGGTTCTTCTGGCCCAGTGGACAATCCTGGTAAACCAACTATAAAGAAATAAAATAAAATATACTTACTGCTATTAGTTTACCGGGAAAGTCTGACTCGGTCCAAGGTATCCATTTCAACCGAGGCCTGGGAAGAAATGTTCCAAGGCATACAATGACATGAAATAACGTATAGTGTAAGTTTACATCATTCACACACAGCTGAAAGAAAGAAAAAAATGCAACCTATTGTTCTGAATATTGTTTTTGAGAAATCAAAAGCATGGAAGTGAGTAAGTAAGAAATCAAGATTATAAAGGTGAGTTAGTCAGAGGATTATAGGAATCAGTTAAAAGAAAATGAGAAAATCTCAGGAAAGCGGAGAAAGGAAGAAGTAATAGACTATGTGAGAGGTTTTGGGGAAGTAGAGTAGTAAAAGGTAGTGTAAAACTTATCAGCTCGCATACCTCTCAAGTGCACCTCATTATGAAGAACGATCTTTATCTTGGGACATTAAAAGGGTCTGTCACACATTCACCTTTAGGATTTTTCTTAAAACAAGAAACATCTTTATCACTTATGATAGAGGCAATCATGTATTTGTATAAATGAAGATAAACCATGTTGACATATTTTCAGTGTCAACTGTTATACATCACTCATAATCAAGTCATTGTCAGTCAAACATTAAAAAACGCTCATTCAATTTCTGCTTTCTCTTAAACCTTATTCCTCCTCCAAAATATTCTGCATTTATTGTTCCCACAATTCCTATTGTGGTTTTCTCTTACCCTTTTCCAAATATCCTACTTCCAATAGTTTTGTCTCTGTTACCATATTCACTAGTTCTAGTACAGTTGGTTTAGACTTTGATTTACATTTTCTAATAATTGCTTTTTGGCAGCCACCAGAATTAAACTCATCAAGGCCTTATACCTAGGAAATTCCGATTCTTTGTTAACTGATATCCATGGTACACAGTATTGAATCATGTTACTTTATGAAATTAACTTATAAATATAAAGCAACACATTTGAACAACTCTTTTGAAGTTGTTACTAATTGTTCTATGTTTTGTATATTTGTTTCACATTATGAGAGGTAGAGTTCCTCATTTTGGAGATACAATATTGAGAGCTATGATCAACTATGGAATCTAACAACTTCCCATACTGTTGCTTATATGATTGATATTTAGGTCATTACTTTTAAAATGCCCTAGCTTTTTGGGGGTGAGCCAGGGTTTTGCCTTCAAAATGTTGTTATCATTAAGAAAGGATGATTATGGAGAAAGAAACAAGTTCCTAATATCACTTATTCCCAGAAAACATGTTAGCAGCATTCTCCATGTTATCAAAGTCTGGGGACTTTTAATAATTTTTTTTTTGTCTTTGATTCTGATTCTTCAATGAACAGGCATACTAAGGCCTTGAGCTTCACTTTAACCCTTCCAGTTCAGCATTGAGCAGACAGAATTTATTATGGTTTGTATTCTTCCTTACCAACATGTCACTGCACAAAATAAGTTACGTACAAGATGAGTTTAAGTTTAGCTAACGTTTTTTTTTTTCAGAACAGACAGATAAACACATTCCAGAGAGTATTGTTAGCAAACACACTCTGGGTAGGAAATAGATATTATTTAATGAAAATTACAAAAGAGAGTAATGGAGATTTCCTGTAAAGGTGGCATTTGTGGGGAAACAAAACCCATTATGTGATTATTGTAAAGCATGTACTGGCTGGTGCCATTACCTTGTTCAGGGAGGCCTTTTATCTGTTATTACTAATTTTCTCTAATTTCTGGAGAACAGTTTCCCTGCATCCCATTAAGGTAAACCTTGCTAAATCAACATGTTTTTTTTTTTCTTTTAAAGGACCACTATGGACAACTGATGAAAAAACATATATTCATACCTCACAACCTCTCAGTGCAAGAAATCTGAACAAAGACAGAAATAATGGGGGGACAAAGGCCCACAAATAGGGACATAATTTAGATATTGCTCTTATAAACTTTGGAAGTTGCTAGAATAACAGATTTTGCATTATTATGTTATTTTTGGAAGGCTGTATAGTCTGTAACTCAAATGCTTGTCATTATTTAGTATTATTTAGTGACTTCAATTTTCAATGATTTGCCAGAAAATCACAAATTTTACAAGGAATAGATGAAAAATATGAGGTAAAAATCTGGACATTCTGTGAAAACCTGTACAGCTGAGAGGTATGCATATATCTTTTATCTTGTCATGAATTAATGCACCCCCCCCCCCAAAGCTGCTTAGTGCAAAATAAGTACTCATTCCTAATCCTTGTCTGCTCTCATGGGGGCAGACATCCTGATTCCTTTGCAAAGCTAAATCTGTCCCATAATGCACAACGAGAGCTCAGCTTGTGAGAATATGTAGCCCCACCACTTGTTGTTGACTAGACTTCCATTTACTTGGAGTGGAACACCTGAAAAAAAAACTGCCAAGTTTGAGAGTTTGCAGATCATGTGTCATGGACTGGTCTGCATTGACTTTTGAATTCTTGTTCCTACTGATGTACTACACATTATCTGAAAGAAGCTTGCAAAAGTATCAACAAATTACTGAGATAAAAACAACTTTTTACAAAGAGCAGTTTTGCAGGTTTCAGTTGCTGGCCAAATTAGTCCTCCCATCTTCCCCCCTTCAGTTAGCCATAGTCCCACATTTCCAGCTTTGCTAGATTCAACAAATTAGTCAATTTTTCATGACAATGGACATCAAACAAATCAAGGCTGGTGTGCTACTAAACAGTTCCCTTGTATGTCTCTTCATTTCTGAATAGCATTTCCCACCAATTAATTCTAAAAAAAGCACTCACATCTACACAGAGTTTAGGCCAATCTATCCATTTCCTAAAAAGGGCACAGTAAAATATTCAATTGGAATTGCATTCTAGCTGCTCACATAGTTGTCTTTGCATAGTTATACTGTAATAGCACAACCTGAACCATGGTATTTAATGCTAAGCTTTACACAAGAATTCTTGGTTTCTTAACAATGACCTCCCGTGCCTCTGATGTGACCAAGTACTTTCTATTACTATTACTGTATGTAGTTAGTATTAGTCGTATACTTGTAGCCCATCTCTCATCCTCTCAGCAACAGTCACCATGGAGAAAACTTCCAAATCAGATACTTTGGAAAATAGCAATACTATTGATTTAGTAAGGTCAGAAAAAAAGACTGCTTGAATTAGCATGCATTTTCTTTAGAAAAAAAAGAAGTATTTAATTGCAATGAGTGTCATTATTTGTTCATAAGAATCCAATAGTGGCATGTCAGAGCAAAAGTAAAAGCCAAAATTAGGGACACTTGTGGGTTATGCTGAGAAGCGACTCAACACTTCTACTCATCTGTTCTCCATTGCAACTACCCCAAATCCTTCAAGCATGTGCATACTTCAAGACACGCATGTATTGGCACCAGCATCTGTAGCAGAGATACCATTCTCCAAACAGGGCACTCAAACAATGTACTGACAAACACAGGGCAATATATATTTCTCGATCAAGCAATGATGAAATAGCTGGGGAACATACTGAGCACAATTTTACTCTAAATGTCTCCAACTGACAATGCATAACATTCACACCACACTTACAAAGCCCCACCACCACACCCCACAAAAACAGCCACCCACACAACATATCTGTTGGCTTTGAAGCTCTTCCTGCCTCTCTGCAAAACACTGCTGTAATGGCTTTGGCAAATGAAAATGACTGATGGATGTTTGCTCAGGACTCCCATCCCTACCTATTGGAGGCAGTCCACTGCACTTACACAAGTGTCACTCTTAGTAGAGCAGCAAGCAGGTGTCAGTACAGATTTGCTCCATAATTCTTTTACACCACACACAGACACACACACACACCACTAATACATGGTTAATGTGGGCAAATCTGTTTGTTCAATCTCACTAAATTTGTTTCCAAACCCAGTCTTATGACACCTGCTACCCATCACCTTGTCAGCATTTGTCAGACCACAGCTGCAAATGTGTGTGTGGGGTGGGTGTGTATGGGTGTGGGCGAGCATGTATGGATGAACATTTGTTTGTGTGCATGTGTGGATGAGCATGTGCATGCACACACACTCACATTACACATGTTGGTGAATGGTGGGGCTTTGACTCCCTCACCCCAAAACAGTGCTGTAATGGCTAAGAGGTGCAAAAACTATTGGTACACATCAACTCAGGACACCCCTAAAGAAGTTGCAGCAAGCCCATTGCACTGACACCGCTACCCCAAGTAAAGCTTCAAGCCAGTGTCAGTCCAGTTTTACTCCACACTTCTGTTACTCCATATATGCGATAATTACATGAGCACACACACACACACACACACACACACACACACACACACACACACACACACACACACACACATGCTCACGATATGGATGATTTGGAAGCTTTCTTCATGAGTCTGTTGCTGAGAGGAAGAGATATATGCTACAAGTACACAGTTAAGAAAAATTACATAGAGTAATAGTAACAGAAAGTACTGGGTCACATCAGAGGCTTGGAAGGTCATTGCTAAGAGGAAACCAAGAACTGTTTTATTATTATATAAAGCTTGGCATTAAATAACACAGTTCAACAATTCAGGTTATGCTATAACAAAATAATTGTGGAAAGATAACCACGTGAGCTGCCAGAATGCAATTCAAAATGAACATTTTACTGTGCACATTTTAAGAAATGGATAGATTGTCCTAAACTCTGGATTGATGTGAGTGCTTTTTTTAGAAATAATTCGTGGGAAATGCTATTCAGAAGTGAAGATACATATGAGGGAACAGTTTCAGTGGTACACCAGGCTGTGATTTGTTTGATGTCTATTGTCATGCAAAGTTGACTAGTTGAATCTTGACAAGCTAAAAATGTGAGACTCTAGTTCATTGAAGAAGAGATAGGAGGAGTAACTTGTCCAGGAATTGAAAATTGCAAAACTGCTATTTGTAGAAAGTCTTTTTTATCTCAGTACTTTGTTGACACTTTTGCAAGCTTCTTTCAGAAAATGTATTGTACATCAGAGTGATGCCCCTGCACTGGCCCAGTAATCAAGGAGCCTCAATCCTCACCACTGGCAACAGCTAGGGGACGTACACACTGGGAGGATGACAAGTACACACACAGTAAAGTACAATTTCCCTTAAGAGCACACAGAGACCACAGTCAGTCTGGGGCTGGTTTTTCCCTCTTTCTCCAGATCTCCAGTAAGAATTCCCACTGGCACAGCTATAGGGTTGAAATCTCAGCTGACTGGCAAAGCCAGAACCTCCAGCACCCTCTCTGTCCAACCAGTGCTTCATGTCCCTGCCCAAGCAGCTGACACACACACACTCTTTGAGGTTTTATTTATGTACAAACACACACACACACACACACACACACACACACACACACACACACACACACACACACACACACACACACACACACACACACTCAGGGAAAGGCTGGCATAGTCTTACTAGCTATATCCCCTTCTGCCCAGACTATAAGGTGGATATAGCTAGTAAGACTATGCCAGCTATATCCCCTTCTGCCCAGACTATAAGGTGGTTCCCACTGCCGCCAACCACTCTTATCAGCTACTTTTAATGCCCTTAACAAATGGTGTCCAATCCTACTGTGTAATGTTACTATTAATCCAAATGGTAGTCTGACCAAGACTTGCAAGGCTATTTAGGAGTGGACTGTACAGTGTCACCAAATAGATATGCAAGTACTCTAAGAGCTTAAATATGTCTCACAAATATCAGCCACAATGATAGGTTTAAATATATTTAATAATAAATAATAAAAGAACAAGACAATACTTAGTGAATCTACACAGTAACTTCAGAGTTCAAAATCACAAAAATATTTTGAAACAACATTGCAGGACAGTCTCAAATAAATACAGGAAACATCTAAACTAATATTTACTATATTCCTGTCTATATCTAAAAGAGATACTATGCCCTAAATTGTACTTACAGCAAGGCAGGTGCAGATGGTGATGATGATGAGTGGTTGTTCATGCTAGGTCCAAGACAAAATACAAAATGCAGTCTCGCTCTATGAGAGTTCTTTAATATCAGATATTACTGCTGGGTTAACTTGGATGACATCACTTTTTGTCACCTGACTTCAGTTCCCAGGCTAAAACAGAAAGTAACAGAATTTAACATCTGTGTGAAAAATACATATCTCTCAGATGTTTGCAGATTCTGGAAGTCGTAAAACAATAAAACACTTTTACATTTTAAACCAGGTAATTACTTCTGTTTCAAGACAATACATAAACTTCTAGCTCTAGGTCTGCTACACTGAAACTGAGAGAGAACATTTATAGCATAATCATAAAGCAATTTAATTTCAACTTATTTTCTTGAAGTTTTGCAAGTTAATCCTTTTATGTTCTAGTTTCTACTGTTAAAACATACATTCACACAAGTATACAGTTTATATGCATTTCTGTTGTAAGTCAGCAGGGCATGCTGTGGTTACATTTTAGCTCAGTACATAACATACAGTTCTGTATAAATCATATAAATATTCACAAATGACATATAATTATTTACAAAATTCCAGATAGCTGGGCTGGCAATATTTCCCTATATCACAATCAGTAGGAACAACATTTGTAAAACTCATGCAGACCAGTCAATGACACATGATCTGCAGACTCTCAAACTTGGCAGTTTTCTCAGGTGTTCCATTCTAAGTGAATGGAAGTGTAGTCTGAGAACAAATGGTAGAGCTACTTTTTATCACAATCTGTGCTCATAGTGCATTATGGGACAGGTTTAGCTTTCCAAACTAATCAGGATGTCTGCCCCCATGAGGGCAGACATGGATTAAAAAAATAAATAAACAAAATTAGGTATGAGTACTTATTTTGCTGCAGTAATTCATGGCAAGATAAAACATATATGCTTTTTCTTCATTTGCCTATAGTGGTTCTTTAAATTCATTTCACTGAACCCAGAACAGCAAAAGTGCTTGGTGAAGATGACATGCCATGTGCTATGTTTGTCATGTTAATTAAGTGATACTTAATTATTTAATTTAAGAGTATTAAACTGCTTAAACATTAAGCATGCTATATAAAAAAATAAACTATTTATATTTTTAAATCTATCAAAATAAGTCTGATTAAAAATATGCATCAATGAGAAAATATTAACAATAAAGTATTTAAAAAAATGTACATTTAAATTTTAAACAAAGTTTCACATCATAAGTCTGCTTCTGGCAGATCTACAGTACGCCCTCTAAAAAGATGGTAACCCAGACACCTCCTAAAGGAAGATTCCAATTTGTATGATCTAATCTGAGATGGTAGGTGTTTCCAGAGAAGGGAAACACGATAAGCAAAAGGAATCATGCCAGAAGCTTCCAGCAAAGATACAGATCTGCATAGAGTCCTACATCTGATGATGTGTGTTACCTATTCAGGATATAAGTTTTTGACTAAATCATTGAGATAAGCAGAACCTAGGTTATGCAGAGTTTGGGAGGTGAGTATAAGAATCTTAAATACTCACCTAGGTGCAACTGAAAAAGAATGCAACGTGTAGTAGTTATAACTGTAAGCCATGATCTCACAGACCTTTGTGTGTACTTGTGCATTAGTTATGTAATGATTGTTAAATAAAAACGGCAATCCACTTGTTCAGCTAATCAGTCACACAGCTCTGTAGTACTACTGCTTTTTGCAGGTTCAGACTGGTGTGAAATCGTAACAGATATTCATTTACTACCTAGAGTTTGAGGCCTTTTTATTTCAGACAGCTCGTGTCTTGCAAATCATGTATCTCATATAATTACACCATTAGTCAAGGGTGTCTGACACTTGCAATTTGCTGAAATTATTAATTGTCACTCAAAACATAATGTATTCTTTGAGAACCGTATAATAAAATGTATCTGTTATACAATGGCAGTAGTAAAACTGTATGAAACATATATAATTTGACAAAGAATATTCAGTCCATGATTAAATCTAATTATCATATATGGTTACCATTCTTATTCCTCGGCCCTATTATTTACTTCACTGATATTCACACTACAGAGTAAATCTAAAGTAGTGAAGGCTCTGGATAGTTCAGCAGTGTCAGTTTACAACCCAGACAGTAAATGTAAGTTCTGATTAGCTCTATAACAGTTATGCTGATGAAAATAGCAATTCCATAGTAAATCTTGTAGCAAGCAGTTTCCATTTCTTCCAAATATTGCAATAAAGCCTAACACTACCTCTTTTAAATGTGTGTGTGTGTGTGTGTGTGTGTGTGTGTGTGTGTGTGTGTGTGTGTGTGTGTGTGTGTCAGAGAGAGACAGACAGAGAGTCTATTGTGGTATCAAAACAAGGCAGCAGAGGCACTTTGTCCCTAAAGTAATGGATTTTTATTAAAACAGCAGGCAAAATAATGGTTCAGTAATGCAACCTGTTCTTCAGGATGTGAAACAAAATAACATACAAACTCTGCAGTCCCCTTTATTAGTTTTGGTTTAGTCCTAAAATATATTCAAGCAGCTTCCTCTTGACTGTATTCTATGACAGAATATCTCCACACTATTTAGGCTATATCTTTTCTTTCCCCAAGTACATCACCCCTCCCCACCTAGTGACAGGTCATATTTTCTGGTCTTCAGGTCAAATACACTGACAGAAATGTGTTTATAATTATGAGCAGGTAATGTTTCTTCCTTTTTTACTACACTACTATAGTTCTTGTTATTGTTAAGTTTATCCTTCTCAACACTCATATGCTGCTTAGAATTCTCCACTTCTTGGACTTTCTAGACATAAAGTTTAAAATTCTGCACATATTGTGCATTTTTTTATAATTTCTATCTTTACTCTCTCTGAAATACACCCTTTTAATGAGTGAATTCTTCTCTTCATGTATGCTTTCTACACCTCCTCTGTTATATTTTCAGGCTGCAATGGCACTTATACTTTCTGCTTTGTAACACTTACAGGTTGCAGTAGTTTACTTTGCAGCTCACTTTCTTCTGCTGGTTCTGCTCTTGGGGGCTGCCCCACCATAGCTGTATGCTGGCATTTGTCTTTCAGTGGCGTAGGTGCTTCCTCTTTGTAACCTTAGACAAAAAATTGTACTTTTTCTAATGCTATACCTTGACCTTTATTGAATTTATAATAGTCTTATGCATGTTTCTGGTGTTTGCTCCCCTATTTTAGATTAGCCAGATGTGAATCTGGAAACTTATATGTGTGCTTGTCCTCTTACACACACAAAAATGGTCTGGTAAAAGGATTACCTTTCCATTGACTCTAGAAATGCTTAATGTTGGGAGGGTATGAATCTTTCTATTTTATAATGTAATATTTTAAAATGGGACTGCAGCAACAAGATGAACTACCTTTACAAAAACATTTTGTATTTTTATTTAAAGTTATTTGTCATGGAAGCCATGGTGGTACAGCGGTAGCGTTGTTGCCTCACAGCAAGAGGTTCTCCCATTTGATTCTCGGCTGGAGCGCCTTGTGTGTGGAGTCTGCATGTCCTCCCCATGGTCGAGTGGCATTCAAAAAACATAAGTAGAATGGGCATGCCTTCGTTGAAGGTTGGGCGTCGAGCTGGCACCTCAGCACCTTAAAAATCTGCTGCCAATCATTAGTGGACCGGAGGTCCACTGTGGCAACCCCTAAAAGGGAAAAGCCGAAAGAAGAACAACATTTAAGTTATTTGTCACACTTTTAAGTGTTCTGGTTTTGTTTTGCTTGTTTTGCAGTAGCTGTATTAATTACTATAGTGGTAACTGTTCTTGTGTGTTTTGTTTGGTGGATTTGTTTATTTTTTCCTAGCTGAAACTGTCAAGACAGAACCCTGTTGGTATTCTGAAAGTTATTTGTTCTGTGAAACTCTGCCTCCACTTCCCAGCATGTTGTCATGTCAGGTAAACAGTGCTAGAGTAGAGTTGGAAATATTGAGGTGCAGCTGGCTTTTTCAGAGACTTGCTCTTACATTTTCCTGGATTTTAACTGTGACAAGATAAAGACAATGTAAATTCAGTCACATTCAGTTTTTTAATCTAATTCAGTATTGCACTGGGTGTTTTACTATTTGCACAGCAGTGCTTTTTAAGGTGTTACCTGTTAAGGTTGTGGAAAGGTGAAATAGGTTGCATCTGTGTGCTGTATTCCCAGGAGCCTCATACTTGTTGCAATTCATTTTTAAAAATGGCATGAATGGTGCAAGTTGTTTCTGGGGAAATAATTATTCATTTATGTGTTATTTTCAGTTACCTATATCAAGATATAATGTTAGTTGTACTACACATACCTCTCAATTGTTCCTGTATTGCGAAATGTCTCTGACTGGATTTTCTCTCACACACATGAAAGTTTAACACAATACTATTGCGTATTTCGTTCACGACTCCCATGTGCACGTTGCAGTCTATCTCCATGATCTACTCCCAGCACTATCATCATTCCACCATGTGCCATCCTCCAGATATTCTCAGGAATAAGCCTTTCATCCCTCATAAACTGCACTATATACCTGCCCTACAGCCTCATACTACATGTTTTGCTCTCTTTTTTTCTCCCTCCCGTCATTCACGGTAGGCATCCCAGTGCCCCACATCCTTCACTGTGTTTACCAGTACTTCTTATCCCCTGGTCAATGTCCATCTCTTAGCCAAGGCCAGTAAAGATCCTAGGGGTGTCCTGGGGAATAGTGCTGCCCTAACATCAAGCTGGAGGAGGTTCTATTTTTATTCAAATTTACTGTTTCTTCTCTCCCTCTGTGCAGTGTCTGTGGTATACCAAGGGGCAGGCATGCAATGTGTCATCCCACCTATGGGTCAGCTCAGCCATGCCCCCACCATATTCCCCTCTTTGGCCATGGCTTCATTATACAATGTCCCCAACCCCCACTGGAGGTCATCCAAGGGTGTCCACCCAACCTGGAATGGGCAGGCTCCATCCTTCCCTGCCACTCTGTCAGTCACCTGAGCTGCTAATAAAATCCAGGTTGCCTAGGGTATAGTCAGGGTTTATCCCTCTATGTCATCACATAGGCTACTTTCATATTACATTTGCATAATAAATGAAAAAAATTAGTTCACATTATATATAGAAGAATTTAAATAATGTAACACATTTCACTTCCTCAGCAAAGAGCAACTATGTGTTTGCATGCACACACATATATATGTGTGTGTGTGTGTGTGTGTGTGTGTGTGTGTGTGTGTGTGTGTGTGTGTGTGTGTGTGTATGTGTATCTGCGCATGTCTGTGTGTCTATATGTGCATGTGTCTGCTTGTGTGTGTAAAAATGTATGAGACACAGCTTCTTTTAAGGTCATTACAGTGCTAATTTCTAATTTCATATTCATAGCTAATTTTTAAGCAGATCTATAACATTCACTAATTTCCTCTGCAACGTGCCAAAGAAAAATACTTTACCTTTACTCATACTGCTGTCATTCAAAACATTACCAAAAGCAGCAGTGTACTGCTGTGAATAAGCGTGACCAAAACATGAAACTAATGCATTCACTAGTATAATAAACATAGCAAAACATATTTATTATAACCTAGTAGAACCCATACTATCCATAATTTCCCAGATGACTTTCACTATGATATGGAGGAAGTAACATGGCCTCACCAACAACAACATTGCTGTCATCTTAACTTTGTCCTGAACTCAGATATGGTTCATCCTTGTAAGTATTTAAAACTCCATCATCAGAAGTTAAACAAACAACCTGGACATCACTGCTACCACTAGGGAAAAAAAAACATTGAGTCCTTAGATTCACTTTCTCTCATTAAATTGACAGCCTTAGGTGAATGCCTTACATGTCATCAAAGGTCAGAGGGCATTCTGTAGAGAATTACATGCAGGTGGAACATCACAGAATGAAAGGAAAAATGGTTGGAAATTATGAAAGGATAGTGGCAAAACTGCATGAGGATACATTGTGACAATAAAGAAACCACAAAGGTAAGAATAGCAACAAATCATTTTAAGTAATGTGATGATGTTTCCTATTTTCATAAATACAGACTACTTCAACTGCTTTCTTAGTAATGGTCTTTCTTTTGCATACATACTGTATCTTTACAATTATAACCATGGTAACTAATTCTAGTACTTTTTACAGCCCCCCCCCCCAGAAATTAAGACATTGCACTTTATTTATACTATAGAACAACAGCAGAAAGCTGGCTGAGCTATTGTAGTAGACAATTTATGGGATTCTATAAGCTCAACATCAATAGTAGTATACTTTTTTGTATTGGGAACAGTCTTTACATGTTACATGATTTTTTATGGAAATTTTATTTTAAAGTGATTGCAGCTAAGTGGCATGGTAAGGGTAGTGGCTTTCACTAACCACCTCACTATCTATGCTAATGTATTTATAGGATATCTTGAAATGACATATGTTTATGATGTTGCTTTGAATATGTTTGCCCTATATTGATATGTGGAGGCATTTTTTTGGATGAAGTAAAAAAATGGTGATGCCCTGTGTGGCTGCATTTGTGTCAGCTCATTCTAGAGATATGCATATTTTGTCTTCCTTTGCACAGAAAATCTAAAATCAGTTTCTTCACTTCCAGTTGAAGGTACCATAACTTACAGTAGACAAAAGTTACTAGAAATTAAACAATCGACATCTACATGTTGCTGTTTGGATACCTTGAAGTCTGTAGAGTATCTGGGGCCTACTACTTACATGGAACTACAACAGCTGTGTATTTTAACTCGTCACACTCTAAAGTGCCTGAAACTGGTAGAACAGGTTTCTAGAATATGCTGGACATGGAAAAAAAAGAAAGATATCAGAGAACAAGGAAAAGAGCTTGCAGAGCAGGTATTGATGCAAAGTTAAAAGAAAATCCCTACAGGCATGTACAACCATCTATACTGCTAGCTAATGTGATATCACCGGATAGCAAGATGGACCACTTGAGACTAGAACTTTCCAACAAAAACAGGGTGAGAAGTACTTGTTTATTTCTGATTACTGAAATTTGGCTGCACGACCAGATAATGATAGTGCACAAGACTTAGAGAATTTTACTCTGTTTCATGCAGACAGAAACATATACTGCATGGAAAGGCCAGAGGAGGTGGAGTCTGCATCTATGTTAACAAAAGATGGTGCAGCATAAGTGAAATCATACTATCACACTGCTGTGAGAACTTAGAGTTCCTGTCCACTAAATGCAGACCATTTTACTTGCCAAGGAGCTGAATGGGGTCAGTGTAACAGTGGTCTATATCCCACCTAGTGCTAATATTACTGAGGCTCTAAATAAACTATGCAATCACATGGGTGAGCTGCAGAGCAAATATCATGACTTTGTACATGTGACAGCTGATGACGTTAATAAAGCAGATCTGAAAGAAGTACTCCCACACTACCAACAGTATGTAGACTTTTCTACAAGGGGTGATAATATCCTGGACAAAGTGTACATAAACTTAAAGAAAGCTTATAAGGCAGTGCATCTTCCACAAATGGGAAACTCTGACCATTATACCATCTTTCTATCACCAACTTACAAACCTGCACTGGTTAGAGAGACACCCATGAAGAAGCAAATCAGATAAGGCTATGGAGGCCCTCCAAGACTGATTTGAAAGAACTAGTTGGGATATGTTCAAGGAGACAGCCACAGTGAATCAGCATCTGAACATTGATGAATACAATTAGGTAGTGATGGCATACATTTCAAACTGCACTGATGGGGTAACAAATACCAAGAATATCACTGTTAGAGCTAACCAGAAACCATGGCTCACCCCTAAAGTATACAAGCTTCTGAAGGAGAGAAACCAAGCTTACAGGGATAGGGATAAAGCAGCCCTAAGTGTAGCAAAAGGTAATCTGAGGAAGGGTATAAAGGAGGCTAAGAGGGAGTATGGCAGAAAGGTGCAAAGCCACTTTGAAGACATGAAGGATGCAAGGAGAATATGGTAAGGCATACAGGAAATCACTGACTACAAAATCAGGTCAGCACAGTGTGAGGACAGCATCGAATTCCTGGAGAGTTTGAACATCTTCTTTGGTAGATTTGAGGAAAGAAAGAACAGGTTGGCACTAAAGCTACCCACTGATGAGAAGGATGCAGTACTCAGCCTCAGGACAGAGGAGGTAAGAAGAGAGCTAAGGAGAGTGAACCCTAGGAAGGTTGCTGACCCAGACAACATACTGAGCAAGGAGTTAAAAGGCTGTGCTGATCAACTATGCACAGTGCTCCAGGAAATATTTAACACCTCTCTTGCCATGGTGATAGTACACTCATGCTGCAAGGAAACTAACATCATCCCACTACCTAAGAAAAAGACTCTTTCCAGCCCTAACAACTACAGGCAACTCACTCTAATCTCTACTGTTATGAAATATTTTGAGTGTCTTTCATCATGCCTACCTCCTGATTTTGACCCCCTGCAGTTTGTGTAAAAAGCTAACTGATCTACAGCTGATGCCATATCAGTAGCCCTACACATCTCCCTTGAGCCTTTAGAGGGCAAAGACAACTACATGAGGATGCTGTTCATAGACTTCAGCTCTACATTTAGTACGGTGGTACCAATGCAGCTGATAGAAAAACTGGCGCATTTAGGAATCAGTAAACATCTCTGTAACTGGATCCTGGACTTCCTGATTGAGAGACCAGAGAGGGTGTGTTCGGGTAAGAACACATCACAGTGCATCACGATTAACACCGGAGTTCCACAGGGACGTGTTCTCAGCCCACTGCTATTCACCATCTTGACTCATGACTGCTGTTGTAAGCATGAGTCCAACCATATCATCAAGTTTGCTGATGACACCACAGTCATGGGGTCATCACAAAGGAAAATGAAAGGAATGAAAGGGCGTACAGAGAGGAGGTGGCATCTCTGATCAGTTGGTGCAAGGAGAACAACCTTGACCTGAATGTAAGCAAGACCAAAGAGATTATCATCAACTTCAGGAAAAGGAGAACAAGCCAGCCAGCATTCAGGATCAATGGTGAGAGTGTGGAGAGGGTTAAGAGTATGAAATTCCTGGGTGTACACATATCGGAACATCTCTCATGGTTGGGAAACACCAGCCAACTTGTCAAGAAAGCACACCAATGCCTCCACTTTTTAAGAAGGGTGAAAAAAGCTAAGCTTTCTCCTCATATTCTCTCCACCTTCTATAGAGGTGCAATAGAGACCATCTTCACCTGCAACTTCACAGTGTGGTTTGGAAGCTGCACAGTTACAGAAAGGCAGGATCTACAAAGAGTGGTGAGAGTTGCAAAGGAGGTAACAGGTTCCAGTCTTCCATCTATACAACATCTTTATTTTGTAAGAAGCATCTGAAAGGCCACCAAAATAATACAGGACATCACATATCCTGCACATGGACTGTTTAAACATCTGGCATCAGACAAGAGATATTACAGCAACATTCAGTAACAGTTTTTACCCTACAGTGATTAGACTTCTGAACGTGGGCACTAGTCCCAGGGGTCTGGACACATAATAAGTCAATTTTTATTTATTTGTGCAATATATACTTACATATATTCCAAGTAAGTGCAATATTTATTTATTATATCCATAGTCAGTGTTATTTAAGCCTTTTAACTGCAATGTTAGACAAATAACATAGGCATTGTTCAGTTTGTAGTGTGTTTTGTATTACTTTAAATTGGGTAGTTCATTTAACTCAGGGGAGGGTATTCTTTTCGTATATGAGAGTTGGTAAATGCCTCTGCTCTTTCTTGCATGTATTGGGAATAGTATTATATTTATGTTTAGTTATGTTTATTCCTCTACTTGTATGTATTGTTTCACTTTCCTTTGTAATCTCAAAAAAGTACAGTTGTGTACTCTTACCATAAATGTAGATGTTCGAGTGTGTTCCATGTTGCAGTCATCACTGTGGTGTTCTTTTTGCCAGCAGCAGCCCCCGATCGGCCAGAATCCCAAAGTCTGGATTGGGCGCCAGCTGAAGTCGCGTTTATCCTGACGTCAATGCGCCGGAAGGTATAAAGACCTCAGCTGACGCCATTTCCCCAGTTTTTCTTGCCCCAGAAGTCAGGTGCCCAGAAAGAAAAGGCTAAAAAGGAAACCATGCCCAAAACCTCAGCAGCCAAAATACCTCATAACAGACAATACTCAAGGAAAAAACAAAAGAGGGGATAGGAGGGAGGGTAACCCGGACTGCAACAGTGAACACACTCGAACATCTACATTTATGGTAAGAGTACACAAATGTACTATGTCCTTCGTGGTTCACTGTTGCAGTCATCACTGTAGGGTTGAGTCCCAAAGCTAAGAAAGGGTGGCTGGAGGAGAAACAGAGGGAGTGGTCACAAAACCTTGCAAAACTGCCGAAGCAAAACTTGCCCTGGATTTAGAATAGAGAGGGAGGTTGTAATGCTTAGAAAAAGTATGTACAGAACTCCAAGTAGCAGCTTCCAAAATATCCTTGGTAGGAACCCCACAAAGAAAAGCTGCTGAAGTAGCAGTAGCCTGGGTAGAATGAGTCCTAACATTAACAGGAACCGGATTGCCATGATAAGAGTAAGAGAACTTGATGCAATGGGCAATCCACTTGGAAATAGTTTGCTTAGTGATTGCTTTCCCCTGAACAGCAGGAGCATAAGCGACAAACAACTGATCAGATTTCCGGAATATTTTGGTCCTGTCCAGGTATAGACAAAGCTGTCTGTGCATGTCTAGAGAGTGCAAAAGACTTTCTTCCTCACTTTGAGGATTAGGATAAAAGGTAGGCAAATGAATAGACTGATTCAAGGCCACTGCTGAAACCACCTTGGGCATAAGTGGGATTAGTCTGTAGAGATACCCTGTCCTGATGAAAAATAAGGAAGGGTTCCACAGCCATGAGTGCTTGCAATTCCGAAATTCTTCTAGCAGAGGTAATAGCTAAAAGAAAAGCAGTTTTCCAAGACAAAAAATTTAAATCCGTGGAAGCTGCAGGTTCAAAAGGAGACAAAGTTAATTTCTCCAAAACATAGTTAAGATCCCAAGTGGGAACAGGAGCCCTTATAGGGGGCCGAATATTCTTAGCCCCTCTAAGAAATTGTTTAAGTAATGGATGAGAAAAAATCAGAGGATCCGTATCGTAATGTGCAGAAATAGCAGAAGCATGAAGCTTAATAGACAAAAAAGATAGGCCCGTATGTAATAACTCTGTCAGATACTGTAAAATCAGAGGAATGTTCGGAACAGAAGAATCACCACCCTGGACTTGACTCCAGTAGCAAAATCTTTTCCATTTTCCCACATAAGATTTTCTAGTGCTGGGCCGTCTAGCTTCAAGGATTACATCCAATACCTGTTTGGAAAGGGCAGAGGTGTTTACCGACCCTGGATCCACCAGGCAGCTAGATGCAGAGTCCTGACATGACTGTGCAGTATCCGGCCATCCTGTTGAGATAGCAGATGAGGGATTTGAGGCAGAATCCAGGGAGGCTCCTGAACCAAGGTCATCAGAGTGGAATACCAGAATTGCCAAGGCCAATTGGGAGCCAGTAGAATCATGTGCGGTCTGTCCTGTTTTATCTTCAGAAGTATCCGAGGTAGAAGAGGAAAAGTGGGAAAAGCATATACTGAGAGGTGTTTACAACTGAATGAGAGGGCATCCACTTTCCATGCTAGTTTGTGGTAGGTCCTTGTGCAGAATGTTGGAAGTTGATGATTCTGAGGGGATGCAAAGAGATCTATGTCTGGACATCCCCAAGCCTTTATAATCATCCTGAATATCCGAACATCCAACATCCATTCATGTGGATCTGAAATGCGTCTGCTCAAGGCGTCTGCCAGAGTGTTGTCTTTCCCTGGCAGGAATTGCACCTGTAAGTCAACACTGCAGGTCAGGGCAGTGTACCAGAGATTCATGGCTAATCAGCACAGGGGGTAAGAGTGAGAGCCCCCCTGCTTGTTGATGTACCACATCACTGTAGTATTGTCTGTTCGTATCAACAATTGCCCTGGTAGAAGAAGGTCCCTGAAGGCTATCAGGGCATTCTGTACAGCTAGCATCTCCTTCAAATTTATGTGCAGGTGTGTTTGTTCCTTCATCCAAACACCCTGAAGACATCTGCCGTGCATGTGGGCTCCCCAGGCATAATCTGACACATCCGTTGTCAGAACTTGGTCGGTCAACGGAGGACAAAAAGGCTTCCCCTTGTTCTGTAGACAGGCTTCGGCCCACCAAAGAAACTCTCGCTGGAGACAAGGCAAAATCTTGACCACTGCTTCCAAACTGTGGTAATGCTGAGACCAGACACTCTTGAGGTACCACTGCAGTTTCCTCATATGCAGCCTTGCATATGGTATTAGCAGAATGCAGGAGGCCATGTAACCCAAAGCCTGCAGAATTTTTCTTGCAGTCAGCTGTTTCATTGAAGCCAGACGTTGGAAAAAAGAAGCCAGTTGCACTTTTTTGTCTAGTGTCAAGGAAGCCATCTGGGTTGAAGTACTCAGAAGAGCACCCAGGAAAGTAATCTGTTGTATGGGTACCAGATTTGATTTCTTTAGATTCACTGTGAAACTGAGGCACAGAAGAAGATGCTGCACAAAAGCTAGATGCCAAAGTAGAGTGACTTTGTCGTCCACTTGAAGAAGACAGTCGTCCAGATAAGGGTAAATTTGAATCCCCGTCTGTCTGTAAAACGCCATTACTGGTGCCAGGCACTTCATAAAGGCCCTGGGTGCAGTAGATAAGCCAAAGGGCAGCACAGAGAACTGGTAATGTTTCGAGCCCGCTTTGAAATGCAGATACCTTCCACACTCTTGCCTTATAGGAATATGCAGGTAAGCATCTTGTAAGTCCAAAGTCACCATCCAAGTGTTCTTGCCCAACATAGGCAGCAGCTGCTGCAGAGTGAGCATCTTGAATTTTGGTATATCTAGGAAGGTGTTTAGCACAGAGAGGTCCAGGATTGGTCTCCACAAATTTTCCTTCCTGGGAACCAGGAAAAATCTGGAATAAAAACCTTTCCCTATTTCTAAATTTGGTACCAGTTCTATGGCCCTCATAGCCAGGAGGGACTGAACCTGTTGCTGTGCCTCTGTCCACTGATGATATGGCAGGTCTGGCCAACCATTCGGTTTTGGCATAGTGTGGAAATGAAATCTGTAACCTCTTGAGACTATGTCCAGAACCCATTTGTCCCGGGTTATGTGGCTCCGATTTTGATAAAAAAGAGAAATCCTTCCCCCCAAAGGAGCTTCCAGGAGAGGAGCCCCGGGAACCAGAAAGGGAGAGTCATAAAGACTGTTTTTGGTAGGGTTGAGACTTATCTTCACCTCCCTTGGGAGAGGGGGCACTCCACTGCCTATTCCTAAAATGGGACTGTGACTGTCCCCTACCTCTGGAATGCCTGAATCTGCCTCTCCGAGACCTGTCCGAGCCCGGAAAGGACCAAGGTTTAGCTGGCCAGCGTCTGCTAAATCTAGGAGGTTGCACTTGTAGAAAATCCTTAACCGTCTGCATAGATTTGGCTTTGTCTTCCATTTTTTTCAATACCTCTTCAACTTTGGACCCAAACAGAACATCGTGCTGCAAATGGGCATCCAAAAGTTTGGCTTTAATCTGATCCGGCAAACTTTGATCTCTTAACCAAGCATGTCTTCTAATAACAGCGCCAGTTGTTGCAGCCCTACAAGAAGCTTCCAAAGAATCAAAACCACAATGCAGGGTATGTTTACCCACTTGTTCAATAGCATGTAATAAATCCTTTAACTCCTGATTATCTGCACCAATAGACACACCTGACATCTTTTGTTGAAATACAAACAAGAGGTATTGCTGATACTTCAGCATATGAAATTTACAGTTCAAAGCCCTAATAGACAATGTAGCAGAAGTATAAACCTTTTTACCCCATCTCTCCAAAGCCCTGGACTCTCGGTCAAAGGGAATAGGATTTTTAGCAGAGGCCGCTTTAACACCCTTAGGACCCGGAGAAATTATTTCCGGATCAGGCGAAAGATTTTTAAAAAGAAATTTATGAGAATCTGGAACCCTATAATACCTATCCGGTTTGGCTGGAGTAGGGGGAAAAGAATCAGGAGAGAGAGAGACGCTTCTGAAAAAACATCATCAACAATGTCCAATACAGGGGGAATAGCCAGAGGCTTATGCTGTGGAAGAAGAAGAAAATCCCTAAGCCTTTTCTTGGATTCAGAGAATTCCTGCCCTTCCCAGTGAAAATGCACTCTCATATCATGCAAAGTTTCACCAAAAGAATAATCCTCAGGAGGAGAGGTGGAAGGAAAAGAATCTTCAGCATCAGAATCCTCATAAAGAGGAAAAGCATAATCCTGCTCAAGGGAAGAAGCAGAAGAAACAGAAATTTGGTCTGAAGAATCATAATCGGACTGTAATCTAGGCTTCTTGTCAGGAGGGGGATGAGAACCCCTGATCATAGTTAAGAGATCTTCAGCCATCCTAAGCATCTGCCTCTGAGGCCTAGGACCCTGATCAAAAGGTGCCTGTGCTAGCCACTTCACCTTAGCTGGAGCTTTAGACTTTGACTTTGCATGTAAACCTGAATCCACATTTACAGGAAGCTGTGAAGGCCTGAGAACTCCCTCAGAAGCTGGTACCTGCATACCGGCTCCGGACTCAACTGAGGGAGCAGTATCCGAAGGTCCAGTCCCTGGCAATTCTGAAGACCCCATCAGCTCCACACCGGAGTTGGTACAGGCAATTGGTTCAAAAGAGGCGGACGACAGGGGCTGCAAAGGCACCTCACTGATGACAGTCGAACCAGCAACTGGCAATAACTGAGTAACATCCTTTGCTGTGGACCTCGGAGGCCTGTCTGCATCCCTGTGCCTCTTACACACCCCAGAAGCTGAAAAAGAATCTGAAGACATTTTATAATTAAACCTTTTTTCCAAAATAGTAAAAGGCAAAGTTATATCTACGCCTAATAGTATGCTGATTTAATCTAGCACAAAACTCACAATTAGCAACATCGTGGTCAGGACCCAGGCAGGGAATACAGTAAGAGTGAAAATCCCTATGAGGTATTTGCTTCCCACAAGAAATACAATTATTAACTTTTTCTGACATCTGACTGGAGCAAGAAAAAGACATCCCCAATGGGATACTTATCTGTAAAAAAATGAAAAACCTGAGATTAGATCCAAAAACAAACAGGAAAAGGCCAACCAGCATCAGTGAACTGCAAAGGGTACCGTGCGACAAGAAAGACTGGGGAAATGGCGTCAGCTGAGGTCTTTATACCTTCCGGCACATTGACGTCAGGATGAATGCGACCTCAGCTGGCGCCCTATCCAGACTTTGGGATTCTGGCCGATCGGGGGCTGCTTCTGGCAGAAGAACCCTACAGTGATGACTGCAACAGTGAACCACGAAGGACATCTGAGCTGATGCACAAAATTTCATTTAGGCTACAAGTGTGTAGTCCTAAATGGCAATAAAGTTTACTTTGACTTTTTTGACTTTGTAAAGGGACCATATCATATTGCTAGATTTCTGTAATTATCAAATTGAAAATGAGTTCAACGTTCAGTTTTCTTTTTAAGATTGAAATCTTTACTACTGACTACCTAGATGTGATGCTTACAAAGACTTTGTATGGTTCACTACATACAACTATGTATATAAAGCCTTACCTAAAAAAAAATGCATATTTGTGTTTTGTCAGCTGCCATGCAAGACACATCACAAAACATTTATTGAAGTCACAGTTTATTTGGATTAAATAATACGTGACATCACTGAGGAATTCAGCAAAGTAATCCAAGATATATTGCACAGATTTGTACACAGGGGCTATTCTCATGAGTTAGTATAAGATTCAGTGAATGAAGTAGCATAGCTAAATCATACTGAGGTATTACAGTATTAGGGAAATGTGGTGCAACAACATGATTCTTTAAGATTTGTTACAACGTTTTGAGCCATGTTTGGGATAAACTGCACGAATGGTCAGAATTGGCCTTTGTTATTAGGGTATTCATTTATCTGTTCTGTTTTGGATTCTAGATGTAAAAATTAGTATATAAGATGGAAAAATCACAAAGAACATTTTTCTAGAAATAGAAAGGATGGTCTATTTATTCCACCAAGGAGAAGCATGGTAGGATCAAATCCATGTGGATATTGTGAGCTCTGTCAGTATGTAGGGATTACTGCCACATTTGCACAATTAAAACCAGGAAGAGTTGTACTAGAATTTGTCAGTATGTAGGGATTACTGCCACATTTGCACAATTAAAACCAGGAAGAGTTGTTCTAGAATTTTTTTATGATGTGTAGTACCATGAAAATGGCTTATTTAGTACAGCACAGATTTGGCTGTTTTACATGGGGAAGACCACACAAATGTTTAAGCAAAGAATTAAGCAATGAATTAGTGATAATTAAGCACCAGTAGATGTAAGATGATACAAATGCCTTATATAAGCATACTTTGACATATTATAATGCATTGTTTATGTTTGTAGGCATAAACAGATACATTATCACATAAAGATTCTATACTGGATGAGATAGAGCATCTCAGCATTATTAACGTTAACACTGGAGCATTATTTATACTTGGACTAATTACTTTAATGTATGGATATATCATTTTGTTGTTGGATTCAGAATAGTGTGTGTGTGTGTGTGTGTGTGTGTGTGTGTGTGTGTGTGTGTGTGTGTGTGTGTGTGTGTGTGTGTGTGTGTGTGTGTGTGTGTGTGTGTGTGTGTGTGTGTGTGTGTGTGTGTGTGTGTACATAATTTTTATTGGTATGTCTGCATTTTCCATATGTTTTCAAATGGAGATGAAAGTGACCTGACTTGATCATATGATTTTTGGGTATTATTTAAAAATATTGTTGGTGTTGGTAATAACTTACTTCACTGAAGAAGCTTATAGTATTCAACGAAACTGGCCTGTTTATCTACTGGAGTTCTTAAATAAAAGTATAAGCTAGTTGAACTGCTGGTTCCTTTATTCTTTTTTATTGTTTTCATGCTTTCATTATTTCACTACGTAGCTTAACATCATGAACTGCTAAAACAAAGACTACCATCACAGTGACTGGTTGACTTACAAATATGGAGAATGCAACTTCAAGAAGTAGATAGCAGGATCCACAAAGCTGACATGTATACTGATTATTTTTATTGAAATAAAATACTAAATTTCAAAGTTATATTAAGATACAGGAGCATAGGACTTGAGGCAGTAATTGTCACATATTTGGCTTGATGGGAAAAGATGAGTGGGTTGGACAGTTTCTGTTTTCTGTCACAGTAGTTGACAGATGGTCTAAAGAATCCTAATTTGTGAATGGTGTGATTAAATAGGAGCATTGTGTCCCAACGCAGACAACTAGTACCCCAAAAAGCTACTCTGGAGCAATACTGGTGGTCAGTAGGTCTGCATTCACATGAGTTTTCGACTGAGTAAGCAAAATATTGTACTCCATTTTGGCCAGTATAAAAACACCTTAAAATTGCAGAATAGTAAAATGGTAGTTTATAACATCCACAGAATGCAGTTTTCTTTTTAGAGGAACATTATGACCTTACAGCATCCACTGAAATATTAAGAAAACTCTTTTCCCTTAAAATCTTAGAGTAGAACTGGATGGCCATTTAACAATGTCATAGATCTGAGAAACTTTCCTCTTTTGACTTGCAAACATTTATTACCCTTTGTAACAGACATGCCAGATAATATTTCAGCTAAAACATACTGAATACAGTAACTTTATTTTTATTGCACATTTAAAGATGAACACATTTCATAGTATGACACTATATTTTGAAAGGATAAGAGTTTTTCATGAAACAAGAAAAATATCTTTCAAAAGTTTAAAATGTGATTATTCTAAAGATATTTCAGGCTACTAACTTTTAGCTGACTGGCATCAGACGAAGAAAAAAAAGAAAGAAAGAAAGAAAGAAAAGAAAGGAAAACTCTTTCTCTGATTGTATGAATGTTACCAAAGATTTATGGTTGGTCACTTTCCGTTGTACTAAGGTCATCAGTAAAGAATGCTAACCATACACATTTGTACTGCTCTAGTCTGTTGTGCAAGTTTTTGATCTTGCACATCACTAAACTTAATTCATGCTAGATATCTAGAAAAGGTTATTTCAATGTTTAAAACTTAAAGACTATAATTTTTACTTTTGATTTTTAAGTGAAGAAGGCTTAAACAGTAACAGTAATTAAGAAATGTGGTACTGTTATAGTAATTATTAATATTTGATAAATACTGAAACATCCAGAATATCTCATACATGACTATACGTGAATATGATGCATTCAGGTACCTCTGTGGGGAAGTCAGATGACCTTTAAAGCAGTGGCGGCTGGTGACTTCAAATTGAAGGGGGGCTGCAGGAGACAGCTGAATGGGTGGAGCCAATGGGAAGGGGTGTGGTCAACTAGAAAGGGGAGGAGCTATGCTCAAAACCACCAAAACTGGAACTGCCAAACCATCATAATGAGAGTCCAATCAAGACAAAATGAAGTGTAGAAGAAAAAAATATTTCAGTGCATTGGCTGCATGACAGCTTACTTAATATCTAGATGGAAACAAAAAGGTTGTGAGGCATGAAAAAATAAATTCCTTTTTAAATACATTACTGGATTGCCAGTCAAAATCAAGTACAAGACAAACAAGCAGCACTCATCTCAAGCCACTTCTTGCACTGCAGTTCTAATTATAATTTATATTCATCTTTATAAAAAGTACCAAGTAACATGCTGAAAGTAGCAATGATACCCCCCACTTGTAAAAATGTTTCTTATCCAAAAAAAGACCTGCTGCCTGACAACTATCTACTTGTTTCATTGGGAAAACATGATCAAAGTAAAAGATGAACAGCAAACAAGAAACAAGCTCAAGAAAAATTGCTTAAAGGATTACTGGATATGTTATGGACCAGACATGATAGATTGGCACTCTGTTTAGTTTATGGGTAAAGCCTGCAAAGATGACGGCAAGGCTCCAACAAAGGTAACAAGCTTCTTAAAATACTGTAATCCTGTCCTTTATTACAAATACTGTCATATGCATTTAAATACCCAAGGCTTATACATTATCTAGTTATGTAAGTATTCTCTGCATGGCAACAACAAAAAGGCTTTCAATGTTGGCAATCCTTTAACAGTAAGCTTACTTGCATCTTACAATCTCAGACAAGCTTACCTGATGGTCATGAAATCATTGCTATTTAAACATAGAGCAACAGGCACTTTCTGAATAATATGAAGCATAATCAACAGTATAAAAATATGACAGAAAACCAGAACATTCTGCAAAATAAAGTAAGACAGATGAAAAGCCACTGTAGTACTTGTGTCTACCTTGGATGGGGTGGGGATACTCTGCACACTTACACTGCATAGCTGCTCCGTATCTTGCTTGGACACATCCAGAGTCACTACATGGGGAGTGGGGTGCAACAACTATGTCACAACTTGAAATGTCTCTGGCTGAATGCAATGGCCCTGATACATTTGTCATACTTCTTAACCTCAGAGCAAGAACTCTGGACAAAGTCAGGCCCAAAATGAAGGACAATATTTAAATATTGTTCTTATAAACTTTCTGAAAGAATAGTAGGTCTTGCATTTGTATGAATTTTCTGAAGAGTATGAAATCTGAAACTGAAATGCCTATCATTATTTTATTTCTTCAGTCTTTAATGATTTGCCACTAATTTGCCAGAAAGCCACACTTTTATGGAAAATGGACCAAAAATGTGATGCAAAAATATAAAATAGCCACATAATACAGCTGGGAACCTGTCAAAGAAGGGAAACTTTTTAATATTAGCACTGTTAGCTTAAGCAGCTGACAAAATAAACAAATCTACATACATTTCTGAAATAAAAGTAATGTATAACTCTGATTATTACAGTTATTTATTAATTGTAAACCCTCCAAGTTTTCTTCCAAAATTGACATTTTGCAGTGGGATTAGAGAGAGACAGAGAGAAACATTTTGAGCCAAAATCGGGGACAGTTGAGAGGTTTGGATATGCCCAATTCTATAAAGCAATTTGCACGTACCTCTCAACCTGTTAACGCAGGAAATCTGGACAAGGCCAAATATATTGGGGGAACATACAAACAGTACTAAACATTGCTCTTGTATAAACTTAGTTGATAGAACAAGTCTTGCTTTAGCATGCATTTTTCTGAAGATTATGAAGTCTGAAACTCAA
The DNA here is from genome assembly GCF_019279795.1 of Protopterus annectens. Classification (NCBI taxonomy): domain Eukaryota; kingdom Metazoa; phylum Chordata; order Ceratodontiformes; family Protopteridae; genus Protopterus; species Protopterus annectens. Next base: position 335,555,222 of record NC_056748.1, on the reverse strand, counting down.
TGTCTGTCATTATTTATTGACTTAATTCCTAAATGATTTGCCAGAAAACCACACATTTCTTCTATTCATTCTGTGAAAATCTGGACAGTTGAGAGGTATAGTTCAGCTGAGCCAGGGCTGTCTGAGTTTTCCATCCTTCCCCCTCACAAAATCATCGTCGAATGGAGCCACCTCCTGCAGCCATTCCAATGTCCCATTACTTGGCTATTTCACCCCATTTACCATAAACACTGCAATGTGCATACTGCTTTACTTCTATGATGATTTGGATTTTATTTTAAAGTTTTATTTTGTATTTTACAGCACAGACACTAAAACATCTGCTACACAAAGTAATGCAGTCTCACAATGAAAATAGACTTAGCATTAAAACTCTGCCCTTGAAGCTCACATTAATTGAAACAGCAGTGAAATCTTCATTCAAAGAAAATACATTTGGGTAGTATAAAGATTAACTTTGGGCTGTTTTCAAATGATATGGCCCTTGCATACAAAACATACATGATACACCTTACCGATTGTATTAAATTATATTCTTTGTATAATACAGTACAGTTGTTAAAGGGTGTTTTAAATTTATTGTTTTGAACATTTTTCCAGTAAACAATGAAACAAAATGCATGCACGAATAATGAAAAAACTGCCCAACTGAGAACATTTCCATCATAAAAAAGTCTACTCAAACTTATACAGTACACCAGTATCAGTAAATATGCACAGTCTCTGCAGAAGTAAGTCATCTAAATGATTCCACATTAAAGAGATCTGTAACTAATGAAAAGGTGGCTGTTAGTTAGTATCTTCGCCAAAGAGGACATTCTCAGCATGACAGCATCCACCCCTTATGGCAGTAGAACCCATAGCCTTCTGCATCAAAAGCAAGTACACAACCTCTTGTGCTATTAACAAGGCAAGCAGACTCAGCATAAGCAGCAGTAAACTTCTCTTCCCCTGCAGCTCTCAGCTCCTTGTAAAATCTACTCAATACTCAACTGTATCTCAACTTTGCAGCACAAGAAATCTGGAAAAGGCCAAAATGTATTGGGGGGGGGGGGGCAAAAGACCAAAAACCAGGGACACAAATATTGCTTATATAATCTTGGAAAGTTGGTAGAATAAAATGCTGTGTTACCACCATACATTTTACTGCCCAGTCTTGAACCCAAGTCCCTGTGCAAAACAGTCAGAGCAAAATACCACTATGTCAAATAAGCTGCTTTGTGAAAGAGAGGAAGACTGAAACCTAAATGGCTATCATTTAGTGAATTCAGTTCTCACCATAGCTGTCAACCTCTTAGCACAAAACACCTAGACAAACCCAGAAATGGGGGAATACAGCCCTCAACCATATTCAGTGAATTCAGTTCTTGCCATAGCTCTCAACCTTAGCACAAAAAACCTAGACAAAGCCAATAATAGGGGAATACAGTCCCAGAAATAGGGACAAATTTAAAATATTCATCTTATAAACTTAGAAAATTGCTAGAATAAAAGGTTTTGTGTTACTATGTACTTTCTGAAGAATATGAAGTCTGAAATTCAAATGCCTGTCAATTTTATTTAACATTTGTTAACCAGGAAAGTCTGATGAAACAAAACATTTTCAGCAGAGGCCCAGGGAGGAATACTGCAGACACATGTCTTTGTAACATGAGAGGACACCAGAGCAAACCCACACAAACACAGGGAGGAGATGCAGACTCCACACAGAAGGCACCCCAGCCAAGAATCAAACCAGAAAACCTCTAGCTGTGAGGCAACAATGCTACCACTGCACCATCAAAGCAAACCCACACAAACACAGGGAGGAAATGCAGACTCCACACATAAGGCACCCTAGCCAAGAAACACACCTGAGAACCTGCAGCTGTGAGGCAACAATGCTACCACTGCGCTATCAAATATCTCAGAATTTAAGTATTCAGAAATCACAGATGTTAAGAGGAATAGAACGGAACAGAACAAAATATGAGGCAAAAATCTGCAAAATTTCACAAATGGTGGTGGGTAGGGAATTCAGGCTCTTGTTACCTGCACTCAAGGTACAGGGTTCAAGCCTGATCTCTAGCCACTGCAACTGGAGCATTTTCACACATACATACGCACACACAATAAAACAGGAAACAATTATATTGAAATCCTAGTAATGGCTGAAATTTGTGCTTAAAAGTCACCAGATTAACTCCTGGATTTCATGTCATGAAACTGAAATGTTATTGTTTTGAGAACTGTAAGTCAATGTCCCTGAAAAAGGTACAACTACTACAAATGTGAGCAGTGCACATTGAAGTTAACTAAGACTGGGGGATGCATGATACCATGGGCACACTAATAAAAGCCACTGTACTGCAGCCAAATTACCTACTCATATGAGTCTCCAGGACAGATTACTGGCCCAAGTCTACAAAAATGGTGATCATAGACACAGCCATACAGCAATTTTAGCATCTTTCTTGGTCCATCTTTGTGCATCTATCACTTCCAATCAATACAGCTATGTACAATAGTTGGCAGAGTGCACATTTTTATTTTGTCTTTGCACACTTGACAGATGGGATCTTGCAATCTAATATCCATCATCCCGGTTGGTAAGTCCACCCTTATAAATCTGGAATAGTATTTGGTATAATACATCTCTCTTTTCATTCCATATTGTCTGTGGATACTCTGTGTCAGGTGAGTCTTTCAAGTTCTCTGATAGATAATGCTATAACACTGACCAGATATACCAACACATTACTTTATCGTTGACAGACATTCAGTTCCATTTGTGCAGCATGATTATTATTTGAATATCACAGATAATGCAATTCAGGAATATGAAGAAAAAATACAAGTGGAAACTCTGATAGACTTACAATTTGAGTGCTTTAAGCTAAGTATGCAACTTCTTCTGATTAAACCTAATACAGAACTTTAATTCAGATATGTAGTCCAGATAGTTCATATGACAAGACAATAAATGTGTGGGCACACACACACACACACACACACACACACACACACACACACACACACACACACACACACACACACACACACACCTTGTACCTGCCAGAGCCAAGCCACGATCTGTTCAAATATAAATAATCCAGCCAGCAAATTCCCCAAAGTCACCCTTGTACCTGCCAGAGCCAAGCCACAGCTGATTCCCTGAAGTAATCCAGCCATGAAACAATAATCCATCCAGCCAAAGTCACGATCCCATGAGAGCACATCCTTCAGAGCCATGATTTGTTCAAAATAATCCATCCAGCCAATCCATGAATTCAACGGTCCCACAAACAAGAGCATGTCCTTCCCAGCCTGTGGACATCGCAGTCCGATCCCTTTCCAGTCTATGCAGTTACAACTGCATAGACTTCTGGGATATCTGGAGTGAAATGTTGAGCAGTTAATTCAGACTGCTGGTGAGACAGTCTGGGATTTTGTGCGCTTGCTCCAGACTGCTTCACCAGCAGTCTGACATCGGGAAAATGCGCGAGTGCGCATGTACAATGTTCGGGACTCGTATTTTTTTTTCTTTTCTTTTCTTTTTTGTTTTAATTTTTTATTTTACAGCTGTGAGGGCTGCAGTCCTGCAGTCCAATAGCATGAGCCACCCCTGCTTTAAAGTATAAGTAGACATATTCAGAATTGGATATAGGTCTAATATTTATTATGGATGGATTTAACTTAAATATGAATAATCTAAATATATAATAGCAGGTTACTGAACTGTATTGCTATCATAGTAGCTGTAAAATTGCTACTGATATCCACTACTAAAGGGTTAAGTGTGAAGACTGAAGAATACTATCAGCAGCAGTGATTACAAATATCTCAACAGGAGAGGTATTTGGAAGGTATGACATATGTTAGTGTCCCTGCTTTATATACAGCAATGATACAGAGACCTATATAATATGAGTATAATATAATACTTACAGCTGTGCATGAATTACTCTGAGTTCCAATGCTGTAGTAAGTTAAGCTGGCTGGGCATTATTTGCAGCTAGGAAACTCACCTTTTAAGGCAGTGACATAGTATGTTGAGTAGGTTATAGGTTCATAGGTAAACATTATATATGCAGTCCAGAAGACCATTTAGAAACCTAGTCAAGAATAATTGGCTGAATTAAACTCCTAACTGAGGACTGCCATGCTACATATTCCAGAGGTAAATTTATGACTTCCCATGTAATCATCAAGAAAAGTTACCTTCTCAGGCTTAATTGTAATACCAAGCTATTGAATGAAACCATTTTAGGGATTTCTCCAGACAAAGCCCACTTCAGCATACAGAAGACAAACATCCCTGGGAAGTGGAGTCAACTGAAGGTTGCCACATTCACCTGTACTTTTTATCAGCATCTAAACAGCAGGAAAAGTCTGTACCTGTCTGTCCTAAACTAAATTAGGAGTAAACCTCTCTGGTGGAATAACCATATTAATAAATTGTACAAAAAAGAAGAAAAATAATGTAACACTGTAAGAAATCCCCATCTCCATATTGTAAGAACTCACTGAAACATGCCAGCAAGGAACTTAAAAGCACTATTAGAAAATGTAAAGCAGAGAACAGATTTAAGTTAGTTACAGATACATAAGAAAACTACAAATCTTTTTTTTCAGTTATGTCAGGAAATCAAGGAATAATGGTCAATAATACAATGAGCTCATCCATAATAATATTACACATTCCAATGACAAAGGCATAGCCAATATATTAGCAGACAAATTTAATGCCAGTTTTACCCTATCTACCCTCGTTGTTATGCCCAATATTTCTGAAAATTTAGTTTACATTGGAACAGGTCTTAAAGTACCTGTCAAAGGCTCTATCACTCAACTAGACTCTTTAAAAACATTTAAATTAGCACTAAAAGAACACTATCTCAATAACCTTGTCTGTTCTTGTAGTCATATGATTAAACCACCTTAAATGTTTTGGCCACTATACACTACAAATAATTTTACTAACTTAATATAGTTGCAATTTACACTGTCTGTCTTTGTATCCAATCTCTCTTGCTTTCTTTATTTCTGTTGAATGGATAAAAACTAAATAAAAGAATACCGGCTTGCTGGAATTCGGCAATGAAGGTTCCACAGATCCTCTGATATTCACCACTAATATTTATTCCACAACAACACTGCACACACAGGTCTACATGCAACGAAACAACATAAACCATAAATCGAAAAGTTTAGCGCTTTCATCTGCTTGAAGCAGACTTCCTCAGAACAATTCTTATTTACACATCCTCATTATTTAAACATCTTTTGGCGCCAAAAACAGTTGAGTTCCTTGAATTTAAAGGCATATACATAATTAAATTGCACTATCTCCTTCTTATAAGTTGTACTTGTACTAGGGATTCAAAACTTCTCTTATTCAGTTAAATACATACTACTGTTAAAACTTTTATAAAATATGTTCTATAAAACCATAATTAAATAACAAAATAATATAATGTAATAAAATTCTCCTTATAAATACTATACATATAATAAGTGATTATTATAATTGATAATATTAATATTTACATTATTATTACAATACTAAACTATATATATATATATAATACATGATTATGATAATTTGTTTAAAATTGCAGTTCCACAGCATTAAATGCTGTCTATGGTATGGAGGGTGTTGTGGCATAGCATAAAAACACTACTATATTCTTAGTGTCTACCTATCTATGTATCATGTTTTAAAAAAGGCTTAATGCTAATAAAATCATTCAATCCAGGTTTTCTTGTTGCATCTGTGAGCATTTGCCACCAACTTTCTTTACACGCTAAGTTGTTCTTCCAATCTCCTCCTCTAGGATTCAAAATTTCCTGATCTATAATAGAGAATAAGAAAGTGTGGGTGTCCCCTGCTTCTTTAATGTGTCTATATAGTGCGTTTTTTTGATCTTTAGTTTTGATTCTATAATAATGTTCATATATCCGTTTGTTTAACTTTCTTTCTGTCTTCCCTATGTAAAAGGCTGGACAGGATTTACATAGGGCTATATATACCACCTGTTTGGTATAGCAACATCCTCCTTTACTCTTGATCTTATTATAGTTCACATTTTCTAAACTTATATGTGATGTAGTGTAGATGTATTGGCATTGGGAACAATTCCCACATTTTTTAGTGTGTGTATCTAGATTCTTGTTTTTTTGTTTCTTTTCCACCTGTCTTCTCCAATAGTTTCTTAATGTTAGGGGCTGTTCTATATACTATAGTTGGCATATTCCCTAACTTTTCTCTAGTACCTTCATTTACTGTGATTATGTCCCAACATCTTTCAACAATTTCTTTGATATAATTCACATAAGGTGAATAGGTCAACACACATACTCTTCCTTCCTTGTAGATCCTCTTCACATCCTTCCCTAATAAAACTTCTGGTTTACCTAGAAGTGGGATGTATTTGCGGTTCCATTCAGAGCTCACATATTTAATAGTATCATTCAATATCTCTGTCGGATATCCTCTATCCTTAAATAGTTTATATATGAAATTCATCTCACTTTCCAAGTCATTGTGGGTTGATGACATTCTTGCTCCTCTTATGCACTGTCCTTTTACAATGTTTTTAAAAACATATCTCGGGTGATTGCTACTATAATAAATATAGTCGTTGGAAAATGTTGTTTTCCTATGCACTTTGGATGCATATCCATCATCTATCTTATAAATATATGTATCCAAGTACGCAATACCATCTTCACTTATGCTATGCGTAAATTTTAAAAATTCAGTTGTAGTATTTATATAATCTATAAATTTAAATATATCTGCCTTATCTCCCTTCCATAAAATAAAAATATAATCTAAAAACCTGGCATAAAATATTATATTATCCTTATATATACTGTTCATGATATGTGTATTCTCCCATTCCAACATTACTAGATTCGCAAATATGGGTGCACATGATGCACCCATAGCCACTCCCTTTTTCTGTCTGTATATCTCACCTTCAAATGATATATAATTGTGGTCTAAAATTAATGACATCATGTCCATAACAGTTGGTATTCTTTTATTTAGTTATTCTTTATTTCTGTGGCTAAATAAACAGAATTGATTAAACAGTATTCTTACTTATGAGAATATACAAACAGAATTACTAAAAATTAAACACACTGGGTTTATTTTCTTGTATACCTCTATAATATGTATTTGTCTTGTATATCTACTTTAATTTGTATTATGGAAAAAAGACAAAAATGAGAAACTGTTGCAAAACACAAAAACACCAAGCAGGAACAGTGGGATGAATCATTCCACAGTAAATAAGTGTACCAATTCAGGCCAAATTCAATAAAACCAATACTGGAGTTTATTGAATAAAACATATTAAACAAATGATAAGCGTTTTTGTCCTGACCACTTCAGAACTTCATCAGACTCATGACCTTAAGTTATACACATCTAAGTTGAACTTTAAGGTCCTTTTCCAGAATTAATTTTCAGAAGATTTTATTAATCCTTTAGCTATGTCAAGTACATATACCCCCCTTCACCCCATTATCCGATTGTTTGAAAGAATATGTGAACTTGATATTCGTATCTTTTTAAGGATTAATCAACACAGGCAGATAGACATAAATGTGGATGGTCCATTACAGGACATTAAAAGTGTACTTGATTTAGTCAGAATAATGAAACCTGCCAAGGGAGGAGGTGTAGTTCTTATAAAACAGGATGATTACACCAACAAGATGTTACACATCTTAAATGCAAAAACGTATGCAAAATCCTCCATTAATGAATTACACACAGCATATAACAGAATTAAGAATGAGTTACAGGATTTATTTATTGAGGGGTCCATTACTATTGAAGTTCTAAACTATCTAATAGTGTCATATCCCAGGATGTCAGTGATGTTCGGGTTCCCTAAACTACATAAAAACCTTGAACAGCCACCAATGAGACCCATTGTGGATGCCAAAGGTTGCATTACCCACCCACTTGCAAAATTTTTGGGCATTAGACTTAAAGAACTGGTATATTCTAAAACCCATATTTGTAAGGACTCATGGAGTTTTTTACATATGATTAATAATACTCCATTTAAAACCTGGTACATCCTTTTGACTATTGACATCAAAGATCTATAGTCTGTTATTCCCCATAATATAGGCTTGGAATGATTTTCAGAATTCTTATATGAAAAAGAAGAAGTTGAACATAACAATGTTTAAGTATATACACAATTGCTTGAACTTGTTTTAAAAAACAATTTTATCTACTTCAATCGTGAAATATACCTGCAACAGGAGGGGGTAGCAATGGGCTCTTACTGTAGGGGCGTATATGCAAATATTGTTGTCACTCAATAGGAAAAGAAGTTTCTTTTCAACTGTCCTCTGTTCAAGTATGTAAAATGTTACACTCGTTTCCTGGATGACATTTTTATTTTGTGGGATGGACCCCCAGAACAGATCAATGATTTAATTTTATACATGGATTCTACTACTACATTTTTGAAATTCATGCATAATTATAGTTTGGACCAGTTACCTTTTCTAGACGTCCTTCTTAGTAAAGATTATATAAACAATAAGTTTGTTTCAAAAATATATAGAAAGGAAACCTACTCCAACTCCCTACTCCATTATTCAAGTACACATCCACTGAAACAAAAAAAAGCCATTGTAAAGGAGCAATTTGTCAGGGCAGCCCGAATGGTTTCAGTTATGGAAGATTTTCTTAGTGAATGTGATAACTTGAAATCTATGTTTACGAGGAGAGGTCATCCATATAAATTTATTATGGACATTATGTTAGAAGTAGTAAACAAAAGGGAGAGAGGTCATTTCAGTCCTTTACTATCAGATGTTGACACCAGTATTATTATCAACAACACCACTCAATTAATAAATGTGGAGAACCAAGATGAGAAAAGAGACTATAAGACGTCTTTCATCAGCATTTACACTAATGACAGTTATACCTTAAAAAGAATACTAGAAAATAACTGGTCCATACTAAACCATGAAAAAGCCATTAGACCATTTATTGGTTCACATCCTGCCATAGTATTCAAGAAGGGCAGAAACTTAAAGAACATTTTTGAGATGAAACCAAAGGGAAAGAACAATGTTGGTCACATGAAAAAATGTGCCATGTGTAACTACTGTAAACACATTAAGGAAGGTAGTACCTTCCTGATAAACAACATTGAAGTAAGACTCCATCAAAAATACATTTGCGGGTCCGAAAGGATTATTTACTGTGCTCTATGTAGTTGTTGTAGCTGTTTTTACATTGGAAAAATGGACCGTAAATTAAAAACATGGATTTATGAGCACTTGTATGGGATAAAATCAAAAAAAGACACTAATGCACCCAGCAAGCACATAATGGAACATACTGGTCATTCTTTCCATTTTACTGTTATTGACAACATAAAACCAGACCCTCGAGGTGGAGCCTGGTCACTTTTACCAGAAAAGAGGGAGCTCTACTGGCAACTGTGTCTTAATGCATCTAGTTGGCCAGGCTTAAATGAACACATTTCTATCAGCTCCATTTTAAAATTGAAAGTCCTAGAAAGATAACATGGTTTTTAAACATTTATTTAACATTTATTCATTATTTATGTATTTTTAAATACTATTTGTATACTGTGTCTACATTTACATTTATGTTCTTTACATCACAATGAGAGTTTTTACAATATATTTATTCCATTTTATACAGATTTTATGTGTTATACATACAACACAGTCTTTTATATTTATTTTCCTTTAAGGGGGTGTGCCAGTCTAAATAATGTTTTAATTGTTGGTGATTTTTTTTAATTAGGTAATTTGTACTATAAAAATGGATTGTGTGATTAAATGTATTATCTGATGATGTTCTGAAGTGGTCAGGACGAAAGCGCTTGTCATTTGTTTAATATTTTTATTCAATAAACTCAAGTATTGGCTTTATTGAATTTGGCCTGAATTGGTGCACTTATTTACTGTGGAGTAGTTCATCCCACTGTTCCTACTTGGTGTTTTTAATTTGTATTATGTAAAAACTTTCTTGACTTTCAAAGATAAGCTGATGTTATGTAAACATTTCTGTGATTGTATGGAGGTTTTCTCCCTGGGCCTCCACTGAAAATGAGTTGTTGGGCCCAGTGGACTTTCTCAGTCAACAAATGTCAATAAATAAATAATAATAAATTAAAATAATGCTTCTGTAGGACCAAAAACATACCAGGTTGTGTTGCCATCAGTGCAAAGTATACACTGTCTGAGCGTCTACTTAAACTGTTCAGCCTTAGCCTATTGACAGGCTTTATCTCTGATACCTGAAGAAAAGCCATTGTGACTCCTTTACACAGAATGGGCACTCTACAGGCCCAGATCATGAGCCACATAAGCCTTATATGCAAAGTCATGGAACATGCATCATAGCAGAGTTCATTTATGTAGAAATAGGCACTGATCTAAACTCCATTTAGTTTGGTTTTGTGAAGGATAGGCCCTGTTTCTTGAATCTAGTAAACTTCTTTGAAAAGGTTACAGGGGCTGTGGATAGTGGCATTCTAAGTACAATGCTTTTCTTGATCTGGCCAAAACCTTTTCACTATACACCATGCTGGTATTGTTAAAAAGTTAGACAAACAATGTAAACTGCTACAATGTCCAATGAATTGCAAACTGGCTATCCAAAAGATCTCAAGTAGTGAACATTGCTGGTGCTCTCTGAATATAAAACTGTAACTAGTGGGGTACCTCCGGGATCAGTGCTAGACCTTCTTCTGTTTGGCATTTATTTTGCAGATATTCAAGTCAATATCCTTGAATTGCAATTTACCAAGTTTGTGATGATTGCAAGGTGGGCATTGTTATCTGCTCATCAACTAATGCTAAACTGCTCCCCAAAGGGCTGGAATATCACTTACCTGGTTTACTAAAACTGGTCTGAAGCTAAACGCAAAAAAGTGCAACAGAGTAACATCTGGTAAAAAAACTTTTTCCACTTCATACATTATAAGTAGAACTCCTCTTCAAACAGATATGGACATAAGAAACTCTCATTCAAATCATCATATTTTCACCACAATCAGGAAGTCCTTCTCTTGACCCAGTTCATTTCCAATGCAATATCTTGAAGATCCAAAGAAGTCATCTTACCACAATATCTTCCCATTTCAGACCAGTCAGTGAATACAATGCCCTGATGGTATACACAAATACAAGCATATTGCTCAACTGGAAAGGCCTCAGAGATTTTTAATGAAATAAATTAAAGGCTTTAAGCTGTTAAACTATCCTGACAGCTAAGCACAACTCTCCTTATAGTCTGTAGCTTACTGGCTGCTCTGAAGCGCCCTGTTTCTCACTTTTTGAGCAAAAAAAAAAGGCCCATTTCTATTTGATTTCTTATTATTTTGCAGTAGTTCTACTAACACCCATATGAGGGACCTAAATTTGCACTAAGAAATACAATTTGCTGGAGAGATAGATTCCTAACTCGATGTACTTCCAGCTGATAGAAAAAGGTACCATTAAAGGTCAAGCAAAGCTAGTCTTGATGATTGGATGGGTAGACATAAATTTACACTGGGGGTTTCTCGTATGACCCTGCTTTATTTGTGAGGTAGGCATTCTAAGTACTTGAAAAGTGTGACAAAAATATTTAACTGTGTCTACTTAAGGGTATGTATGGTTAGGCCTCTTCTGGTCCCAGCTATCGCATGCCTAGTGTTGTTCCAGTGTTCTCATATTCTTTTAATTACTCTGCTTCAAATAGAATGTATTCAAAAAGAGTACACTTTGTCCACTTATGGGTGATCCTGATAATCTTATTACAAAAAAGAATGGCAGTATCTCAAAACAGCATTTGTAAAGATAATGGAACACATATATAGTTGAGATAGGTTGTGGAAATAAGGTATATAAGAAATGATGGTGAAATGCAGAAGTCTAGGAGATTATCAAAAGAATGTAGGGGTGCAAGAAGAAGTTGGAAACAGAATATACAGACCAGACCGAGAAGGAATCATCATCATCATCAGCCCCATTTTTTTCTACATGGTGTCAGGGTATCATGTTAACTGTCGCCAACTCTCTCGATTTAGTGCCACACTCTTGCCTTCTTCAACACTCATGCCTTACTGTTGCAGATCTTCTTTCACACAATCCATCCACATCTTTGCTGGACATCCTTGCTTCCTCTTACCTTCTTCCTGCCTGTCCCAAATCTTCCTCGCCATATTATCTTCTGCTTTTCTGCATGTGTCCAAACCACCGTAATCTGGCATTTGCTCTTATGTCCTCATTTCTTCGTCTGTCCTACACTGTGCATCCTACTACCCTTCTCAGGCACTTCATTTCCATCACCTCTAGCTTCTTCAACTATTCTGCCTTTACTGCCCAAGTTTCTGTACCATACAGTAGTACTGGTTGTACCACTGTCTTGTACAACTTACATTTCAGTTTCTTTGGTATTCTGCTGTTATAGACTACACCTGACACTTTATGCCAGTTGGCTGCAACCCCTCTGATTCTAGCTTTGACTTCTTCATTCAGACTTCCCTTCCCAGATACTCAAAGCTGTTTACCTGTTCCACTATCTTCCCTTCTATCTCTATCCTCAGCTTCTTCTGATTTCCCCAGTATGTTGTCATTATCACCATCTTATCTGTGCTTACTTTCATCTCATGTGCCTTCAGTTTTGCATTCCATTCTCCTATACTTTGCTGAAGTCCTTGCTCAGAGTCTGCCTGTAATGCCACATTGTCTGCATACAGCAACTTTGTTGATCTGTCCGCTCTGACCTGTTTGCTAATGTAGTCCATCACCAATTTGAACAGCACTGGGCTCAGAGCTGAACCCGGTGTGCACCCACTTCCACTGGGAACCCCTCTGTGAGGCCGAACACTGTTCATACTTGAGTCATTGGGTCCTTGTACATAGCTGCAGTAATTCTACCAATGTTTCTGGAACTTCAAATCACCACAATACTGCCCAGATCAGGTTTCTTGGGACCTTGTTATATGCTTTCTCCAGGTCTAGGAATGCCCAGTTAGACTCTCTCCTCATCTCTAGGTTCTTCTCAAGTATCTGTCTCACTGCAAACATCGGGTCAGTTGTGCTGCATCCTGATCTGAATCCAAACTGCTCATCTCCTATCTTACATTCTACTACTCTGTGTATCCATTTATCAGTTACCCTCTCCAGAACTTTCATGCAGTGTGACAGGAGTTTGATGCATCTGTATTGCCCACAGCTGTGAATGTCCATTTTGTTGTTGTACACTGGCACGAGTATGCTTATACTCCAGTCATCTGGGATACACCTTTCTCTCCACACTACTAGTGGTACCCTCAGGTACCATTTCTCCCCTATCTCACCCAGCATCTTTATAATATCTGCTGTGACCTCTTCTGAGCCTGCTGCTTTCCCTGACTTCATTTTCCTTAGTGCTGTTCTTACTTCTTCTAGGGTGGGCTCTCTCCTTCTCTCATTGTAGGCCGTTTCTGGGGAAGTACAGCTTCTGTGGGGTTTTCTTCATTCAGAAACTGCTGGAAATACTCCTTCCATCTGCCTTTGATGTCCTCTGGGCTGGTGAGCAGGTTGTTGCTGGCATCCCTTACGAAGGGTGTTCGACTTTTTTCTTTATCTTTCTGTCTTTGCCTTGCAACCTGATGTAGTTCCTTTGTGCCCCTTACTGGAGTCACTTTCCAGAAGTTGGTACAGTGCCTCGGATGCCCTATTCTTTGCTATAGCAACTTCTTTCTTAGCTTCTTTGTTAGCCGACCAGTAGTCCTTCCTAGCCTGGTCAGTCTTTTCTATCTCCCACTTATTCCTGCACTCCTCCTTTCTTTTGATGACTTCCTGGACTTCTGCCTTCCACCACCAGCTTTCCTTATTTATTTTATTCTATTTTATTTCACATTTGCTTACTGGGAAGTTCTGACTGGACTTGGATCCATTTACAGCGGAGGCCCTGGGATAAAAGATCCACACTGAATCATTGAAACACACAATAGTAGACATTTGTATAATAAAATACAGAAAACAAACTACAATTAACAAATAGGAACAGAAACAATACAGACATTCAAAAAGTTTGTACAAATTAGGTTTCATACAAATATTAAATGATACTTCAGTAATAACATTGGATATAGGTAAAATTAGGTAGCATGGCTAGTCAGATTAAATCATTATGTACTTTATTTCCATACCTGGCTCGGCCACATATCTTTTCTGTAGTCCTAACACATGCTGTTTTTAGGTGCTGCCATTTTTGTTCAACTCCACCCATTCCGTCCTCTTCTTGGGTTACTAGAGCCCTGAGTAATGCCGTGAACTGCTGTACATTCTCTCCAGTCAACATCCAGGTTTTCAGCCTGGTCTCTGTTGACCTTAGAGCCTTCTCTGACCACTGCTTGCAGCTGATTATGGCAACTAGTGGCTTATGCTGTTTATGCTAGACTGAGAAGGAATGCTGTCAAGTAAAAAAGACATCAAGAGAGCAGTCAATATAGCATAAAGAAAGATATCAGAGAACATCTACCAGCCTCTGGAAAGGGACTCAGCAAATGGCAGAGAAAAGCTCTATCAGGTAGTTGGAAGATGCCATTTTTAGGGGATGCAAGCAACAATCTGCTCGGCAATTTAGAGGTTACCAAGGATAGCAGAAGCAGTACTTCAAACAGCTTCTGAATGAAGAACCTCAACCCCATCTGTACTGCTGCATGCACAGCATACAATTAATGATGAAAAAAACACCCTAGAACTATGAAACACACTAATGAAAATAAAGTCTGAGAAAGCACAGGCTCAATTAAAGTCACACCAGATAAGACTAAGATGTTGGGTGTGGTAAGAGGGAAACAGTTCCTGTGGGTACTCAGCACATTATTTTAAAAGAAAAGCACATCCTGGATGACTAGAGAATAAACATTTTACTGCCATTATGATGAGTATCCAAATGGACATGAACAACTGAAGTCAATACAGAAGTATCAGACTTCAGTCACACTTCCTGTAAGTGATGGAGAGGTAGATTTATAAATGGATATGCAGAGAAATAGAAAATAAGGGAATGAGAAATGAGCAGTTTGTATTCAGATCACGATGCAGTACTATTGACTTGATTTCTGCAGTCAGACAGGTAATGGACAAGCAGTAGTATAGCAAGGGTGGGGTGAAGGGGGTGCATGCCCCTGGCAGAAGGTGTTAGAGGGAGCAGTACTAAAGTGCTGTTTCTGCATTCTTTTTTTGATCTTCCAATAAAGAGCTGTGGCAGGAAGGGGGCTTGTGTCTGGAAAGGGGTATTTGTTTGTGATATAGTGTGTGCTTCAGGCTACCATGAGCAGTCTATCAGAGCTGCCTCTCTTTTTTATTTTTTTATTTATTTATTTGCTGTTCTGTTTGAGCAAGAAGGTGGGGTACCAGGCAGCTATGCCTCTGTGGAGAAGAAGCTGGACATGAGAAAAGAGTCCTATGTGGTATTCCTTACCATTAAAAAAGCATATGTCAAGCACCCAAATAAAGTTGATTTGGGCAGTCTGTGATTGGCTCATAGGTTCATAGATTAGTACTAGGTTAACTGCCCTTGTCAGCCATTTAAGCCTAGCCAATTAACCCATGTGAGAATCAAACCCTGTACCTTGTGTCTGTAAGGCAAATATGTTAACCATTATGCCAACCTCCTGGAAATATTTGTAAAATTAGTGCCGCCTGTGTACAAGAATCCAATGGCACAAGCATGGACAGTGTTTGAGTTAACACAGGGGTTGCTAGTGGGAATGGGTGTGCATTAGGTTTCTGCTCTGACTCCAGTCTTGTTAAGTCTGGCTATGGACTACATTAGCAAGTTGTTTGGAGGTGACAGATTTGCAGATGAGGTGTCACTGCAAGCAAGCTCTGAATAGGAACTTCATCGATTGATAGGTGACTGGAATGCAATAGTGAATACACATGGGATGAATCTGGGTAAAGACAAAGTGATCATGGCAGCAAATGGATACAAGAAGAAGCTGAAAATCAAGGTAGAAGGGAAATATTTGGCACATAATGATATCTTCCAGTATCTGGAAGGTATGGTTGAGGAAAAGGAAAGTCACAGCAAGAGAG